>NW_011888831.1:8728016-8747346 GCF_000151845.1 Pteropus vampyrus
CGATTTTCTCCTTGGGCAGTGTTCTTACACTACATGAATTATCAAAATACCAAACCAAAACAACAAAACAGTATATACTTAGTGCAGTCTCTCTCTTCCTGAAAAATCTTATCCAGGGCTAATACTTTTCAAAGAAAAAGTAATTACCACTGATTTCATTGAAGAAATTTGTGCCCTTTATTCTGTCAAGACAATAACAAATACCATCAAGATGAACTCAATTACATCAATTATTAATATCATTTTGCATAGCCCGACCTTACCAGGTGCCTTCTCATTATGATTTGACGTGTCCTTTTACCTGTCTTTTTTCAGCACTTACATACTGTTCAGTTAAAACTGCAATCAAAATACTGTATACTTATGTAACTGCAATTGTAATGTAAAAAAAAGTAAAGCTAAACAAATCCATGAAAACAATGCAAATGATGTATGAGATTATCATCACTACAAACCAGCAAACTACTGGCACCCTGCAACGACTCTGAACACAGTGCAAACCAGCTGAGGCGATCAAACCAGCTGAGGCGATGACCTTGGTCTCCAAGCTGCTCGCGAGGACGAAATCCATAGGAAGATATGCCTCCTTAGTTCAATTAATGGTAGAAAATCAAAACGCCGGACCCCGAATAGGCGCATCTTGAGACAGAACGCTTGCCAAAATGACATTTTATTCAGAGTGGAAGGAGTGTAATCAATTGTTATTTCGTTTTCTGTATTTTTCAAATTTCCACTTCTAAATAGGGGTCAGCCTGGGGCGTAAAAAGCCTAGGGTTTTAATTCTGTCACTAACAGACGTTAGTCAAATCATGTCCTCACCTGTGACACTGGGCTTGAGAAGTTCGAACCCTCCAAGTCCCCGCTGGTTTTAAATTCTGCGGTGCGACAATTCCGCCTCCAACAGGTTCGCCAGAGATGTATTTTGGCCCTCTCGCTTCGCCGTCCGCGCAGCCTCCAGAAACAATCCTAAGTTCCGCCCCCTGCGCTCCAGACGGCGCGAAAACCCAATTGACAAGAACTCCCTCCGAAGCCCGCGGGTCGGATCTGCGTTCGGCCTGCTTTCTCCGCCGGGGCCGCACTCCCGAACTCTCAGCCTGAAGTGCCTGCCTTGGGGACAACCCGCGCTCACCGGCTGCGCCCTAGGGTTCCCTCTGCCCGCGCTTTCTCACTGCGTCTTCCCGCGTTCGACTCGCTTGACCTGGGCCCAGCCTCCACGGACCGCTCTGGGCGGGTGGGCGCCGGGAGTCCGAGACAAACTCGGCGGCCCAGCTCCTCGTTCCCGCGGGAGCCGGCCGCCTTCATGGCTTCCAGGCATGCGGGGCCGGGCTGTACAAGGTCCTAGGAGCCGGGATTCCGGGCAGCAGGGAGATGGTGGGGGTCCTCGCTATGGCGGCGGCAGCTGCTCCCCCTCCGGTGAAGGACTACGAGATTGAGGTGAGCTTGAGTTATCTTCCTCCGTCTGTCAGGGATAGGTGAAAGGTGACCCCGACTTTGAATCCATGAGGGGAAAGGAGGGACATGGTGAGCCCTCAGTTGTGACATTGTGTAGAACAGTTGCTGGAGTGTGTCGTTTCTTAAAGTCATGATAGATCCTGACAAACATTGAGATTGTGAGATCTTTGCAGGGCCGGGTTAAGTTAGGACTTAAGATAACCAGTTCTCAGATCCTGAAATACTGGTGGAACTTGATATTTTGGACTGGAGAAAGGTGGAGAATCCCGGCGTAAGTTTCTGTTCGTGATATAGGTTCATAGAACTTTAGCGTTGAAAAGGATCTTTAAGTTCAACTAGTCCATCCCTCTATCTATCTGTTCTAGGAATGCCACTTAGAATGTCACTACAGGAATCAAACAAGGGACTTTATAAAAATCGCTTACTTTGGCTGTCTAGAGCTTAATATACTGCAGATAGGAATCCGGGCATGGCATACTGTTATTCTCATGTGTTCATCAATGAATTGCACTAAGTTTCAGTGAAATACACTAAGCTGTCGTTGTAAAGAGGTTGTAATGCCTTGAAATAGACAAGTAGAGTCTTATAGTAGACAGTTGCTATATTCTTATACATTTTCATCTCAAGCTAGCATTCTAACTGAAGTATGCATACTGGTGTCCTTTAAAGGTGAGCTAAGGTGTCTTTTTGCCTGTTTAACTGGGCTCTTCCTTATTTTTTAGAATCAAATTTTGTCTATTTGCTGATAGGTGTTATGCTGATACTTGTTTGTTAAATCTAGGCAGTTGCTCAGCTTGTCTCAGGTGTGAAGAAGGACTTTTGGTACCTGAATTACACAGTTCTTAATTTTTGTGTGGTCAGTTTTATCAATCTTTTCATTAAGTTTCTGCTTTTGGTTCCCCGCTTAGAGAGCCTATTTCACAGTGATATTTACTGTTTAGTATTTTAAGGGTAAGGGGCTTATCCACATTATTTTACTTAATATTAATCCTGTGATACATTATCTGTATTCTACAGATGAGAGAAGGTTAGAAAGTAATTAAAGGTAACTTAAGTTAGAAAAAGTAAATTTATTTAAGGTCCCACACTAGTAGATGTCAGAGCCAGCACTTGGACTTAGAACTGCCTTCAGACTATGGTATTATGTCTCTGATACCATCTCAGGGTAATAATAATATTAATACTAACAACTCTTTAGCATTTCCTTCTAATACATTTACCATTTAATTTTAACACAAAATTTTAATCTGTCTATAATTTATTTTGCTTCATATTTATCCAAATGATTAGAAATCTGTACCAATATCATTTAGTAACTACTTCTTTGTCCACTAACTTGAATGCCACTGTTATATATACCTATGTCTTTTTCTGGTTTCTAATTCATTTAATTAAGTTGCTTGACTTAATGTACTATGCTTTTAATCATGGTAGCTGTACAATATGTTTTCATTTTCTAGAAGTATAATGACCCCATTCATTTCTTATCTCTTAAAAAATGTCCTTGTTATTCTGGCAAACTTATTCTAACAAATGAACTGAGGGAAGTTAAAATTAAAGAAAAGACTGATGGAGCTTTTTGTAACCAATAAGCATTTTATTTTTTGTTATGTAAGTTGCTAATTTATGACCAACAGAAATAAAAGCTTTAAAAAATCTGTTATTTATTTATTTAATTTATTTATTTAATGGTGACATTGGTTAATGAAATCCAATAAGTTTCATCTGTCCACTTTAACAGTAAGGCGCGCGTGCGAACACACACACACTGAGTGTTCATCTCCCATAGTTAGATTTCTTTCTGTCACCACATATTTGACCCCCTTTACCCTGTCTACCTCTCCCCTCCCCACTACCCTCTGGTAGAAATATAAATTTTTAACATTATAGTCACCTTGAGGGTAATAATGTAGGAGGGTAATAATGTAGGAGGCAGGCAGTAACTGTTTAAATAACAAAGTAAAACACTGGAAAATTTTGTTTTATTTGTGGTAAGTGTCCTTCACCATAACTTTTACTTGATTAGTAAATTTTGGGATCCTAGGTTTGTTCACTATGTACCTAATTCTCAGAAGTAGAAAATTTGTTTGTTTTTAACTAAAAAATAAAAAGGGAATGGAATTAACATTCATAGAGTCCTTACTATGCATCAGACCTTATATATTTTTATGTAATGTGTTCATTATAAATTCTGTGAGGTGAGTGGTACTACTCAAAGGTTATAGGGTAAACAGAGGCCAAAAGAAATTATACATAAGTAGAGTGGCCTTAAAATTTTTTATCGAAGTGTAATATGTAAATATATATGGTATAAAGTGTGCAAATTATAAGTGTATAACTTGATGTGTTGAGATTTGAATGTAGGCTTAACTTTAAAGCTCTCTTTCTTTCTGATATATCATGTTATCACCTAAAGGAGCCTTCCTTTTTTATCCATTTATGTAAAATATTAGATCCAGGTTTAAAATGTATGTTTTGTATTATTTTGCTTGAAATAAGTGCCTTTTTTAAATTTTAAATCAATAGGTGTGCAAAAAGCGAAGGAAAGATGATGACAGATCTTGCGAAACAATTACAAAGTATTTATCACCAATAGGGAAGACTGGAGACAGAGTTTTCTCTCCACCAAAATCCAATAATATTCTGGATTATTTTAGAAAGACTTCACCCATAAATGAGAAGACTCAATCAACACAAGAGTACAAGATAAAATCATCTGCACCATTGCCTGCTGACAGCAGCAAAGACTCTAAAATACCTTTGGAAATGTTCTCAAATATAGGGTTTAAGAAGAGAGGAAAGAGAGTTAATTTGTCTCATCAATTAAATAACATTAAAACTGAAAATGAATGTCCAATTCAAATTAATAGTAATGATAGCAAAGAAGACTCTAGTTTAAATAATGATTTTGTGGAAAGTAGCACTTCTGTTTCACTGTACAAGAAACACGTAGAAGTACTTGCAGAAAGTACTCAAGATATCAAAAACCAATCAAGCACTATGACCACCAAAAAAAGTTCCAAGAAAGTAAATCCTAAACAAAGGACCACAAAAAATGATTGTAAAAAATTGAGAAAAAGGAAGTGCCGAGATATAATAGATCTATCTGAAAGTTCACCCTTGGCAGAGGAACTAATTCTCCTTAAAAAAGATGTTAAAGATACTAAGCAGATAATGCCTTCCCCAATTAATGAAATTGAGAATACTGCAAATGATGCAAACTCTAGCGATAATATGACAAAAATAGCCCAGTTAAATGATGGTACAATAACTGTCTCATATGAGGAATTTTTAAAAAGTCACAAGGAAAATAAACTGGAACAGATATCAGACTCTCAAATGTCCATTTGCATTCCTTCTGAAACTGTTGAAGATAGAGTCAAAGGTGGTTGTATAAGTGCTATAGAAACCTGTGAAATTTCCCAACGAGTCCTCTCTAGGACAGTTACTGTTCTTGCACAAGTTCACTCTGTTCCCCCCAAAAAGACAGGAAAAATAGCCTCAATTTTCTTGAAACAAAAGCAGTTGGAACTGGAAAATAGTCTATCTGACCCTGAGAATGAACAGACAATTCAGAAAAGAAAATCTAATGTTGTTATACAGGAGGAAGAATTAGAATTGGCCGTTTTGGAAGCTGGAACTTCTGAAAGTGTGAAACCAAAATGCACTCTAGAAGAAAGACAGCAGTTTATGAAAGCATTTAGACAGCCAGCAACAGATGCACTTAAAAATGGAGTCAAAAAGCCTTTTGATAAGCAGAAAGAGCTCAGTGAAAAAGCTTTAAACGAGGAAGGAAAAGACAATAATTCTAAAAAAATAATAGAAAATTCCAATATCCAAATGATTTCAAATAATGGTAGTTCACAGCCACACACCGATAAAGGAAGTTTTCCTAAGGAGAAAAGTAAAAAACTGAAGAAAAAAGATAAGGAAATATTGGATACTGGTGCTGCTCCAGGCGAAAATAGAGAGGGAAATACTCAAAAGAAAAAAACTTTTTCCTTTACAGATAAACAAAATAAAAATAGGTTTAGAATGAGTTTAAGACAAAAAACCTCAGAAGTTTATCAAAACAGACTATTATTTAACAGTAAAAGTCTTATTTGTGAAGATACAGCAAATGATGACCCTCTGAAGATTTCCTCTCTGTATAACAAATCTTCAAGAAAAACTAGCACACCAGTTAAGTATAAGGTTATACATTCTGAAGCTGATACTGAAGACAACTTGGTAAATGTTTCTACTCCCAAATCAACCAGAAGATCTGCAAGAAGTAGCAGCATGCCTACTACAATAATCACTAGAGGTACAGATTCTGGAGATGCACCAAATGGTAGTCCAGTAAAGGCTTCCACTCCAAAAGCAGCCAACTTAGCAGAAAAGCATAGCTTATATACAGCGGAATTAATAATAGTATCCTCTGATTCAGAGAGCCCTATTAGGTAAGGTAAAGTTTTGTTTTTGTTCTAAAGTTCTTAAATATTATGCATATACCGTTAGCTGGGAAGGAAAATACTTCAAGTATTAGAGAATATTTTTTTTCAAGAACACAGCTGATTTATAAGGAAAAAATTGTTTCAAAAAATGCTGAAAATTTCCCACATTTAATATAAAGTCAGACCTAATTTTAGAATAATTCTAGATATATTTTAGATGAGTTCTAAATCCTTATTCATTACAGTTGCTAATCTCTGGAGAAATATCTTTAAATATGAATTCTGTGCGTTTAACAAACATGAGATTAAAAAGTAAGTCTTAGAACTTTATTGGGTAAACTAGGCTATACACTATGAGGTATATACTTGCATGCTGGTTCTGGCTAATATAAGAGTGATCTTAGGGGCTAACTTCCTGTAAGGTACATGATTTTTAAAATAATTTATTTTTTTTAAGTTTAACATTTAGTTTGCCTTACTTTTCAATCAGTAGTTTGAAACAAATGGGGTATTTCTGTTTAGAACTGTCCAGAAATTGATGCCCTAGTTGGTTCTTTTCTGTATTTAATTGAAGTTCTTAACACATTATACTCATGGAACTGTTTCTAAATATCTTTTTTTTTTTTTTTTTGCAGAATGAAATTCACCAGAATTAGCAGTCCCAAAAAATCTAAGAGGAAATCTAAGAAAAGATCCAAGAAATCTGAAGCAACTGATGGAGATTTTACCTCTCAAACTAGAAAGGTAATTGAAATATTAGATAGTCCTAAAAGTGGATTCTGTTTCCTAAAAAACAATAACTACTACTATTGGAAGTAATACGCTACAAGAAGATTCACATATTTCATGGATCGGTTAACTACAGCCCTATATTACTTTTCACTTATTCTGTTTCCTCTAGCTAGTTTATTAAGATATTAAGATATCTTATTGTGAGATGAAAGCAGTTGATGAGGACAGAGTATAATTTACTTACAAATAGTGTTGTTAGAGTTACATTCCAATAGGTCATGATTGAATGTTTGGTTTATTTATGTAGATTAGAGGGTAAAAAAGAGGGTCTCTCAACCCTGGTACTGTTGACATTTTGGGCTGGATAATTCTTTGTTGTAGGGGACTATCTCGTGCATTAGAGGATGTTTAGCAGTAACCCTTGCCTTTACCCATCTCCCCTATTTATGACAATCAAAAATGTCTCCGGACATTGCCAGATATCCCCTGGAGGGGGGAAAAAAACCACCCTCAATTGAAAACCACTCCTGTAAAAGGAGAAGTAGGATATATAAATAGCTGCTTTGGGGAAATAAACTGCTAGGTTAGAAAGTAGAGTATTAGAATTTGGATTCTTTCCACGGTGAGTAGGTACAGGTATGTGTGTTTTGTAAAGCCAACAAGATTTTTCTTATATAATCCCTGGGTAAAACCTACTGCTACAGAAAGTTGGTATCTCTTGTTTTTACTTAACAGTTATTATTTTTTGACTGCTTATCACATTCCAGGCATTGTGCTTAGTACTTATATTATTAATCTCATAGAGTAACAATTTAACTCTGTTTTATAGATGAAGAAACTTCAGGTTCATTGATTAAGAAAACATGAAGTTTATATGTGACTCTGGGAAGTGACTTTCCTAGAGTCACACAACTATAAGTAGTTAGAAAGATGGTTCTTAGCCTATTGGAAAGCACTCTAGAATCTAGCTGATTATACCACAACTAAAGGTTGAAAGTCTCTGAAGTGTACTTTATGTCAAATATTTTATTCTACCTAGTTTAATTCTGGAGGATAACTTAAACTTTTATTTTAGAAAAACCATGCCTTGTTTTGTACCATATACTACTTAGAATTGTGACTCAGTAATAAATTTTCTAGCAAGACAGATCTCAAAATTTATTGTATCCAAATTGGGGCCCTTATCTGAATTTACTTAGATCAGTTATTTTATCTCATACTAATCATCTGTCAATGAACCTCTTACTACAGGGTCTTGTTTTCTGAAGCTTTGTCCAGGCTCATTTACTAGCTCTAGGAGAAAATCTTAGTCTGATTTTCTGGGAGAGATTTTTCATGCTTTTTTGAGAATGAAGGTAAATTGTTTTTTTTTTTTTTCCAAGAGCCTGATATTCATAACGGCTCTTTTAACAGATATTTGCAGAACGGCTCTGGCTTCATTTTTTTCATTCCATAAGTATTTATTTAATGCAATACTATATGCTAGGTATTAAGGAGATAGTCAAGCGTGATACCCAGGGTTCTGGCTTTTGAGTGGATGGTGTTGCATTTCACTGAGATAGGAAGATGACTAGGTCTGGGAGAAAGATGAGGAATTTGGTTTTGGAAAAATGGATTCAAGGTCCTTGTGGGATGTCCAAGTAGAACCATCTATAATTAGCAGTTGGATCCATGGTCCTAAATCTTTGCAGAGATTTGAACTAGAGGGAAAGCTGAAGGAGTCATTAGCATATTGGTGGTAACTAAAACTCTGAAAATGGATGAGATGATGCAGGAAAAGTGTATTTGGTGAAAAGAGAAGCTATCCAAAGATAACCCTGGGGATACTCCACAGTCTTTAAGGAATGAGCGGGAGAGAACATGGAAAGAGTGCCTGAATTGGTAGAACAACTAGGAGAATTTGATGTCATGAAAGCATTTCATGGAGAGAGTGGTCAGTATTGTCAAATGCTGCAGAGAGGTTTAGTGAGATATTAATTGAAGTGTCCATTGGTTTTTAGGAGTCTTGGTAAGTGCAGTTTAGTGGAATGGTGAATGCACAGGTAAAATTGCTTGCCTGAGGTTAGGCAGAAAGGAGGAGGACAGATTGAACTCTTTTCTAGGTAGAAGAACAATGGGGCCAAAGAAGGTGAGAAAATTTTTAAAAGTGGTTGAAATCACATGCAGTGTAATCTAAGCTGGGTAGGGAATAGAGGCTGTTGAACAGGGAAGTAGTAGAGAGCTGTCAGGACTGAGGTTCCATGGGTAGTCAGGAGTAACCACGTAGGAGCTGAGAGGATAGGTGGCTAGGTTAGAAAGTAGGGTATTGGAAATGATTATTTTTGAGGTGATAAAATTATGATTGATTTTAAATTTATTTTTCTGTTTTGTGTTTTTCTATATATTTTTAAAACTTATCTGAAAAATAACTATTAGAAAAAACACAGGTTTCAAGTAATAGCAATACTACTTGCCAGAATATATATGTGTTTTTTTTCCAAACATTCACTAAAACATGTCTATATAACAGTTTATTTCAATAATTGAGTTGTTAATTTAAATTTAGGTGGATTATTTTGAATACTAACTGACCGTAGGTTCATCAGCTTGCCAAAAGTTTTGCTAGTAGAACAATAAAAATCTATCACTCTCCTACTATAGCAGCAAATCCATAACATTCCTAAACTTCTTACATGTGTTTTGAATATCTGTGCCTATTCTTTTTAATGTGTTTTTTAAAAACATTTTAAAGGTTTTAACAAACAGCAGGTATTTCTTTAAAAAACAGAGTAGAAGTATATAGTTTTATATACTTTTTATAGTTACATGTTTCTCCTTCCAGACTTTATCCTAGGCTTAAATAGACATCTGTCATTTTTAAAAGAGATCATATAATGTAAAGCTGTTCTGCGCCTTGCCCTGTGTGTGTTTTGAAATCCAGACATAAAAACCTGTAGAACTCAGAAGATAGAAAAGCAGTTTATCAGGAAGATAATATTTAAATGCACGAGATCACTTAGCACATCAATGGCAGAGCCTGGTCTGAAGACCAGATTTTATTCTTATCTGGTTCTCTTTTCCATATGTAATACCTTTTCAGATATCTCCAAAGGATTCGGCCTGAGGTGACTAAAATCAAAGAATAGATGCTATGAAGATGGTGAGGGAAATAACCAACAATTCTAATCTATACTATGGACATTTTTCTGAGTGTTTTTCACAAACGTAGTTGTATTTATCTGGATAAATTTCAAGTAAGAAATAAAGGCAAACCAAGTATAACTAGACACCTTTTAATTTAATTGCCTTGGTAAGATTTGAATAACCATTTCTTTTATTTAATGTGATTTGTGATCGTGTTTTTCTATTATAAATATTTTAATAGACTTTTTTTAGAGCAGTTTTAGGTTCACAGCAAAATTGAGCTAAAAGTACAGATTTCTCATATTCTCCTTGCACCCATACATGTACAGCCTCCCCCATTATCAATACCAGGGTAGTACATTTGTTATGATTGATGAACCTACATCAACACATCCAGAGGCCATAGTTTCCATTAAGGTTCACTCTTGGTGTGTTCTGGTATATTCTTTGGGTTTGGACAAATGTATAATGACAGGTATCCAACATTATAGTATTATACAGAGTAGTTTCACTGCCTTAAAAATCTGTGCCCTGCCTATTCATCCCTTCCTCTCCCCTTAACCCCTAATAGCCACTGATCTTTTTACTGTCTCCATCATTTTCCCTTTTCTATTTTTTTCTATTATGAAATATAATGTGTTTGCCAGTGATCTAAATTAATATTTTAAATTTTTGTTTAGGCAATCAATACTTCAAAAAATGTATCAAAAGCAAAACAATTGATTGAAAAAGCAAAAGCTTTACACATCAGCAGGTCAAAAGCTGCTGAAGAAATAGCAACACCTTTAAGGCGTTCATCAAGACATCATACTCTTCCTGAAAGGAAGAAAATGTCAGACACAGAGGTAAGTATAACAAATATTTATTGGTATAAATTTTCTCCTGTTCTACTGTTTGGATAAAGTTATAAGGTATAATTGTAAGACAGCCTTGAGGTGGTAGAAAGAATATCATTTTCAGTTCTGCTTTAAAAGCCTTTGTCTATAAATATGGTCTGAATCCTTATTCAGTCAAAATCTTTCATAAGCTGAACTACATCTTCCCTTTCTTCAAAACAATTCCCTTACTCATGTACACACTTTTGGCTCTAATCACACTAAATTATTAATTTCTCCCCAAATGGTGCATTTTTCACCTTTTTCAGTTTGTGATCTCATGATGGCGAGGTATATGGAGCTGCTCATGTAATTATCATGTCTATAGCTTTTGCACTGTAATCCTTTTGAAATTTTAATGACATTAATTGTATGACATTTTAAACATTTTTTTCGTATTCTGTCTTAGGACTCTGTAATAATAATAGATTCAAGTCCTACTTCTTTAAAGCATCCTGAGACAAATCAGAAGAAGCTTCAGTGTCTAAATGATGTACTAGGAAAAAAACCTAACAAGACTCCTAAAAATGTACCTGGTAATCAGATTTAATAACATTTATGATGAACATTAGAATGTTTGGGGGGTAATTATATTGTTCCTAATGCTCTCATTCTAATTTAATCTCTTGTTTTATAAAATGTAAACTTTTGATTGTATTAAATACTTCTATTTTAATAAGTAAGGTTATAATGTAGTGAAGAGTTTTGCAAAGGGTAACTGAGCATATTTTAAGTTATTGCATTTCTGTATATATTTATCCTCAGTTAAGTTAGAAGTTCCCAACCCTGACGACTAATCATCAAAATCATCTGGGTAAATTTGAACAAAAGTTAAATCTTTAGTTCTTTTCCTTAGACACATTTGCTAAGAATTTCCAGAGGTGGGTTGTGGGAATCTGTAGTTTAAAAAATGTTTGTTCTCCAGGGGATTCTGATAGTGATTTGTCAGATTGAAAGACCAGATCATTATATATAATTTTTGAAAGTTTAAAAGATATAATTTTGAAAGCACCTGGAGATTAGTGGAGATGATAAACATTAATACTAACCTAAGTATTTATTTTTCTAAGGGAAAATGAAAGTCGCTCCTTTATTTCTTACCAGAAAGGCTCATAAAACAGCTGATCCTATCCTTGGTTTTGATGAAAGCAGGTCAGTCCATATAAATTTTTAAATGCCAAAATGTTTTATGGAATGTATTTTGTACTTATTAATTTACATTGATGAGAAAGATGACAATAGTGACAGTGCTGCAACTGAATTGAAAGATCTTGGTCTTTTGCAAACATTTTGTGGCCATCTTCAGACAAAATAGTGGAAAAATAAACAGGCAAACCATAAATATCAAAAAGCTGATTACGAACCTATTCAGTAAATACTTAAATTCCTACTGTGTACCAGCCACTGCTTTTGGTACTAGGGATGTATTACGGGGAACAAAACATACATATCTTATATGCTTGAGGCTTATACTCTAGAAGAAAAACAATCTATGATTAAACATTACTGGGCCAACATATGAAATATTGCAGTGTGCTAAGAAAGAGATACAAAGTACTATTACATATTAAGTAATTTTGGTCTGGTTAAGAAAGGCCTTGCTGAAGAAATGACACCTGAACTGAAGGATGAGCAGGAATTCATCAAGGGAAGGAAGTGTTCCAACCAGAGGGAATGGTCTGTGCAGTCTCTATAGCTGGAAGGAACATTGTAAATACAGAAGATTGAAAGAATGCCAGTGTGACTTGAGCATAGAGAGGAGAGGTGAGAGGAATGTGAGACTAGGCTAGAGAGGTGGGTGCCAGGATGAATATGGACATTTGGATTTTGAAAATTTAATCTGACTGCTGGATTAATTTGGCTATTGAATAAAGAGTGGAACAGAGGAGGTCTTAGTGTGGATGCAGACATTCAGGTGTGAGATGATGGATTTATGTACTCAGGTGTTGGAAATGATGTATGAAAAGATTTTAGAAGATGAATTTAAAAACTTGATAATTAATTAGATCTGAGGTGCGAGAGAGAAAGGTGTAAGGATGACACTTACGTTCTGGTCTATGTAAGTAGATGGTACAATGGAAGAATACCAAATTTAGGGACATTATGGGTTCAGGTTATTTTTTTCCTATTTCAGTGTTATTGAGATATATTGTTAAATGCACAAATCTTAAGCATATAGTTTTGATAAATGCATTAATCAAGATATATCTTTTACTCCAAGAAAGTTACTTACTCTTTTTCTGTTATCCCCACCACCACCATAACAAAAGGTTACGACTATTCTGATTTCTATTATAGACTAATTTTATCTGTTTTAGAACTTCACATAAACTTTATATGTATATAAAGTTATATATATATATATATATATATATATATATATATATATATATATAACTTGTGTCTAGTTTTGCTCAGTATGCACACACATAACTTTGTTCAGGTATAATGTATATACAGTAATATGCACCCATTTTAAATAAATGGTTTGAGGTTGAATTAATGTTCACATCTGTATAATCACTACCATAATAAAGATACAGAACATTTTCATCACTCAATAAAATTCCTTCATGCCTCTTTGCAGTTAATCCCTGTCCCCTCTGCCCATAATCCCATGCAATTCCCTCTGGTCTGCTTTCTGTTGATATAGATTAGCTTGCCTTTTCTAGAATCTCATAGAAATGAAGTCATATAAGAGGTACACTTTTGTCTCTGGCTTCTTTCAGTCAAGATAATATTATCAATAGTCTCTTTATTGCTGAGTAGTATTCCGTATATACCACAATTTGTTTATCTTTTATTGATGATCATTTGGGTTATTTCTAGTATAAGGCTGCTATGAACATTCTTATACACATGTGGACAAATGTTCTTATTTCTCTTGAGTTAATACCTAGAAGTAGAATTGCTCTGTCATTAGGTAGGTGCATGTTTAACATAATAAGAATAAACCAAAGTACTTTCCCATGTGATTATTCCATCGTATAAATGGAACAAATATGAGAGTTCCAGTTGCTACGCATTCTTGGAGCTTTTGGATGGTAGGTGTTCACATTTTGTGGATGTCTTTGAAGTCATTTTTTTCTATATATGCTTATTTTTATTTAATTATTTAACACTGATAGACTTGTTTTTATGATAAGCAAAAGAATTTGACCAGCTAACATCATAGCTGATTAAATCTTTTCAAATTAAATTAAAAGATATTTTATAGATAGTTAACTTTTTAAGTGTTTATAAACTTAGCTTTCCTTTTTCACATTATTTTCTTAAAAAGTCAAGATACATCTGAAAGATTTCAGGATTGTGATGTGCAAGCTAAAGCAAAGCGCGACTTCCTAATGAGTGGTCTGCCAGATTTGTTGAAACGACAAATTGCAAAGAAAGCTGCTGCGTTAGATATGTACAGTGCAATGAGTACCAGTTTCCAGAGAGTTATTCATGTACAACAAAAAGATGATGGTAAGCTTGTTAATTATTATCGAATATTTACTTTTAAAATGTTAAAAGTGGTGAAATACATGGTGATGGAAGGAGACTAAACTTTGGGTGATGAACACACAATGTAACATGCAGAAGCTGTAGTATAATATTGTATACTTGAAACTCATAGATCTTTAAGAATCTCTCATAGGAGCTCCAGCCCTGTTCTTGTCCAAGCTACTGTTGAATGTTTAAGGGAAATCTGTCTCCACAACAGCTTCTGCTGTTTAGTAACATACCTATCTTTTGGTATATTTTCTGGAATAGGTAACAAGTGGCAGTGCTTCATTGCTGTAGTTCACCCTATTCTCACATGCACTGTGCACAAGAGTGAGCACAGGCCTCTTATAGGAAGGCGTTAGCTTGATCATAATTCTATTTGTATTCTAATGCTGTAGCAACCACAGTCTTTACTTATATAGTTTTAAATTGCAGTTAGTGTGCAAAGCCTTATATCTTTACTTTGTCATTGTTTCTACCTAGGGTTATTTTTGTAAGCACAAAAACAGATATATTCTCCTTAACTGGTTTTGTGATTTGGTTTAGTGCACTCCTATTATGAAATATACACTATGTTCTATTCTTTCTTTTCTTTTGTGTTTCTGACCTTTGTACTTTTTTAGGTTTGTTCAGCCTCTCATTTGTGTGGAGAACTTCCAGCCAGTCTTTGTAATAATATTCTACTTTTCTTTTTTTCGCATCTCTGCCACTGGCCATTCAGTTATTTTTTACTAGTTCAGCTTTATATAGTGTTTTCTAATAGTATGTTCAACTATAGAAATTAGTTATGCTTTTCTTCCCTGATTTTGATAAACTCATTTTCACAGGAGTGCTACTGTAAAACTTAGCATGTCTCTTTGTAGATGAGCAGATGAGGCAAGCACAGAGAGAACTTCTCTCTCTTAGAACCTTAAAGATTAAATTTTAAACCAGGATGCTAACTGACCCTGAAATTTTTACTCTGGGTAGCAAGGTAGATTTAAAAAGAAAATTTGCTAATATTTGCTTATTTCTAACAATTGGGAGGAAAGACGAGGTAATTTTTATTAACTGTATTTGTTGGAGGTGAGGATTTTGTTTCTTTGTACTCATCTGAGTTTTGGTACTTTTGTATTAACTATGTAGTTGTTAAGTCTTTTCATGTTTACATATTTGACATTTGATAAATGGAGAGTATGTATATGAAAGTAATAAAGACAAATTTTTTGTTTTTTAGGGTGCCATTTGTGGCATTTGAAACCACCTACTTGTCCTCTCTTACTTAAACTTAAAGAACTGAATACTAAAGTAATAGATCTCTCGAAATGTGTTATTGCTCTTGGTGAATTTTCAACATTGAATTCAAATTTGAAAAGTAATAATTCAGCTATTGGGGTAAGTATTAGAGAGCTCATCCATTATAGGTGTGTCCGTCACATCTTTCAAAGGAAAAAAATTGGATATCTACTATCATAGCCTAAAGTTCATTTTTTCCTAGAGTCTAGTTTTAAAATATAAATCCCAGTTGAAGTATGCATTTCTTTCGAATGCATACATAGAGTTATAAAAACATTTTATGCATTAACGATAGCCAGTTTTAAAAGAAGATGACATTATATAGCACATTTAGGTACTTTATAACATAATAAATATGTAAAGTACAATTAGTTGAAACAAAACAATAGAAAGATGAACTAAGTCCTTCAAAAACTGTGCAAATGCACCTTTGCCATCAAGGTTGTATTCAGTGACATTGCCATCAAGGTTACATTTAGTAACTAAGTTTAGTTACATTGATATTGACATGGACAGAAAGTTGGTAGTACTGTGCTTAATGTTAATAAATGATGTGGCTCTATTATTAAACATGTTATTCTTTATTTCAGTTTATGGGGAAAAGGAAAGATTTTACTGAAGAAGTAAGAAACCTTTTGCTGGAGGAAATTAAGTGGTCAAATCCTGAATTTTCTTTGAAGAAATATTTTCCTTTGTTTCTAAAAAAACGAACTGAGCAACAGGTACCCTCTGAATGTCATCATAAACAAGGTTAGTAATAATTATTATCATTTACTTTAACATTTCACTTTTGAAAACACTAAGGCAGTCATCAACCCATGGAAGTGGTCATAACAAAGAGAAGATCGTTTGTGGTTGGCAGGGAGGAAACTGAAGGAAAGCATCTTGTGCAATACAATGTTAGCCCTAGCCTGCTTCCAGAAATGCCAACCTAAAGACAGCTGTAGTTAAAATATTAATGTTAAAATATTAATAGTTCACTTGAAAGCTTTATATGAGATAATTTGAACTAATATAGCTTGTACAAAGGCAGTCTAAAAAACAAAATATTCAGCTTGCTTTCAGTATGCCACATTTGATTCTTGCCTTTCACTTTATAGTAACAAGACTATTGGATATTTTGAAGTGATATTAAGATTATTGGATATTAAAGTTTTTTGTTGATTAGTAAGCACGTGTATTTCTGTTATTCCCCATATAGAAAGTCCACAACTAGAGCCTGATGTCAGTCAAAAAGAAACCAAAAGGAAACGAGTGGAAACTGAAAATCATAAGTCAAAAAGAAAGAAACCAAATGAGTATTCAGAAAGTTCAAAAAAGATAAATGGAAAACCAAAAGAACTTGACAAAAGAAACAACTCCACTGAAATAAAGCTAGATTCTTCCAGAGGTCTATATTTTAAAACATCCAGGAAGAAACAAACTGCTTTGAGGACAACATGTAAAGTGGAAACAGAAAAAGTAGAAGATTCTGATACTCTGATAATAGATGATGACAAAGAGTCTGTATCAGAAATATCTTCTGTTCTTGGTAAATTAGAGTTTCTCTCTCTGGTCCTAGAACTTTTTTTTTTTTAACCTCTCACTTCCCCTTTCTTTTCATATATGCTTATTGCAACATTCAAGTAATATATATGTATAAAATAAGAAGTAGAAACCTTAACCAATTAGTCTTACAGGTCACATGTAACAAATTGGTGTTTAGTCTTTGATTTTTCTGTACTTCCATAAATACATATGCTTTTTTAAAAAACAGGGATAATACTATACATATTATTTAACACCTGTCTCTCACATCTCTGACATGTTCCCATTCAGGTTACCCAGCATTTCCAAAGTATCCTGTTGAATTGATTAATCATCTATGTAGCTTCAGAGTATGTTTTAATATTTGTACAACAAGTCTCCCATCATTTTTAAAGACAGTTTTCATCATCTGCTCTACTAAATGAACTATAGTTTCCCTTACCCCCATAAATCTCATTAGAGTTTTGATTTTACATTAGTTTATAGATTAGATTAATTTGGAGTAAATTGGCACCTTTATAACATTCCTTATTCTCAGTGGGGACTACAATATATATCTTTACTTACTGAGGATGACTTGGTTGGACACTTGAACATTTCTTTCCAGTTTTCAAAAGAGCCTCCACTAAAATTATCCTGTCTTTTTTCTTTAGATATTTTTTATGGTACTAATTATTTTTCACATTTCTATTATTCTTGAGTGGTTATTAAAATTTAAATGTGTACTTTTAAATCTTACTGTCATGAGACTTTATGGTGGTTGGTTTTTAAGGAGGCATTTGATGTAAAGAATTTTAAATGTAATATTGTTTTGAAATTGACTTTTTGGCATTTTATAAATATGTATTTGTATAAATAGTTATTATTACATGAAACAATAATATAAATGTCTAAGAAAATATGCTTATGTCAGAGAGCAAATACTTTAATGTGTATTTTTTGCTTTAGATTCTGGAACTGAAGACATGCTTTGGACTGAAAAGTATCAACCTCAGAACTCCAACGAACTCATAGGCAATGAGCTAGCTATAAAAAAGTTACATAGGTTGGTAATATTTATAAAGAAATTGAGAAATACTTTATGAATCTAGTTTTATTATTTCATTCTAAAATCTAGAAATTATAAAGTAATGCATAGCACAATCTTTAAAAATTTTTTAAAGGAATTTTAAGTGAAAAGTAAGTATCCTTCTCTTTTCCGTAGAGGTAAATGTATTATTAAAGGTTCCTTGTAAAACCTTCTAGAAAAAATTTTATCCTTATATTTTTTCCTTCCTAACAAATGGGATCATAATACTACTAATTCACTTCCATAATCTTTTGTCTATAATTCCCACATCCAAAAAGTTCTGAAAACTGAAAGTTTATCAACTTTATTACACAAAGTTTATTGTCTTAATTGATCTCACCTAGTACGAGTTCATACATTTTTTAAAAAATAGAAATAGTAAGTGATTATGGATGTACTGCCACAGACCTCTTTAGGGATGTTATGTGATATATGGTATATGTACTAAATTACCTTTCTAATATCTGAAAAATTCTGAATTCTAAAACTCACCTAGTCCAAAGGATTTCTTATAAGGAATTGCAACTCATAATAAGAGTTTAACACCTTGAGCGTGGCACTGTTATAAGCATTTGCATTGTTCTTAGCTCATTTAATCCCTAGAACAATATGAGCGTAAATACTATTGTCCTTATCTCATAGATGAGGAATCAGGCCTGGAGAGGTTGAATTATTTGTCTAAGGTCACAGCTAGAAAGTAGTGGAGCTAGAATTTAAACTCAGATAGTCTAGCTCCAGACTAGAACTTAATCTGTTGTATACTTAGCATTGTATATTAGACATCTTTTATGTTATCACACAATCTACCTAAGTTCCTTTTAGTTTCTGTGTACTAATTTCCTGTATAAGTGTGCCATAATGTATGGCACACTTAATGTATTTTTCCCCTGCTGATGTACTTCTAGGTTTTTCCTCTTGGAGGCTAATATAAACAGTGTTGCAGTGAATATCCATGTGTATATAATCTTGTGTATTTAGGCAAAAATTATTTTAAAATACTGATGCTCATGTAAAAATATTTTACTAATTATCGATTCAGAAGCACCATGAAGTACTTAACAACTAACAATATGCCATAACTTCCTCCCACCAAATCATTTTAAAATATACTCTACAAGATATCTATATTCTGTGAATTATTTTTATTAACATACATTTTCTTATGTAAGTTGGTTGAAAGACTGGAAAAGAAGAGCTGAATGGGAAGAAAGACAAAATTTGAAGGGAAAAAGAGATGAGAAGCAAGAAGGTATTTTGAGTTTTTTTTTACACTTCACTGAAAATTTTTAGTTAGATTAGCTAAAAACTTTTATTAAATTTCTTAATTGGTATTTTATATTTGGTTTTCTAGTTTT
>NW_011888831.1:8747396-8774593 GCF_000151845.1 Pteropus vampyrus
ACAAGTCTCCCATCATTTTTAAAGACAGTTTTCATCATCTGCTCTACTAAATGAACTATAGTTTCCCTTACCCCCATAAATCTCATTAGAGTTTTGATTTTACATTAGTTTATAGATTAGATTAATTTGGAGTAAATTGGCACCTTTATAACATTCCTTATTCTCAGTGGGGACTACAATATATATCTTTACTTACTGAGGATGACTTGGTTGGACACTTGAACATTTCTTTCCAGTTTTCAAAAGAGCCTCCACTAAAATTATCCTGTCTTTTTTCTTTAGATATTTTTTATGGTACTAATTATTTTTCACATTTCTATTATTCTTGAGTGGTTATTAAAATTTAAATGTGTACTTTTAAATCTTACTGTCATGAGACTTTATGGTGGTTGGTTTTTAAGGAGGCATTTGATGTAAAGAATTTTAAATGTAATATTGTTTTGAAATTGACTTTTTGGCATTTTATAAATATGTATTTGTATAAATAGTTATTATTACATGAAACAATAATATAAATGTCTAAGAAAATATGCTTATGTCAGAGAGCAAATACTTTAATGTGTATTTTTTGCTTTAGATTCTGGAACTGAAGACATGCTTTGGACTGAAAAGTATCAACCTCAGAACTCCAACGAACTCATAGGCAATGAGCTAGCTATAAAAAAGTTACATAGGTTGGTAATATTTATAAAGAAATTGAGAAATACTTTATGAATCTAGTTTTATTATTTCATTCTAAAATCTAGAAATTATAAAGTAATGCATAGCACAATCTTTAAAAATTTTTTAAAGGAATTTTAAGTGAAAAGTAAGTATCCTTCTCTTTTCCGTAGAGGTAAATGTATTATTAAAGGTTCCTTGTAAAACCTTCTAGAAAAAATTTTATCCTTATATTTTTTCCTTCCTAACAAATGGGATCATAATACTACTAATTCACTTCCATAATCTTTTGTCTATAATTCCCACATCCAAAAAGTTCTGAAAACTGAAAGTTTATCAACTTTATTACACAAAGTTTATTGTCTTAATTGATCTCACCTAGTACGAGTTCATACATTTTTTAAAAAATAGAAATAGTAAGTGATTATGGATGTACTGCCACAGACCTCTTTAGGGATGTTATGTGATATATGGTATATGTACTAAATTACCTTTCTAATATCTGAAAAATTCTGAATTCTAAAACTCACCTAGTCCAAAGGATTTCTTATAAGGAATTGCAACTCATAATAAGAGTTTAACACCTTGAGCGTGGCACTGTTATAAGCATTTGCATTGTTCTTAGCTCATTTAATCCCTAGAACAATATGAGCGTAAATACTATTGTCCTTATCTCATAGATGAGGAATCAGGCCTGGAGAGGTTGAATTATTTGTCTAAGGTCACAGCTAGAAAGTAGTGGAGCTAGAATTTAAACTCAGATAGTCTAGCTCCAGACTAGAACTTAATCTGTTGTATACTTAGCATTGTATATTAGACATCTTTTATGTTATCACACAATCTACCTAAGTTCCTTTTAGTTTCTGTGTACTAATTTCCTGTATAAGTGTGCCATAATGTATGGCACACTTAATGTATTTTTCCCCTGCTGATGTACTTCTAGGTTTTTCCTCTTGGAGGCTAATATAAACAGTGTTGCAGTGAATATCCATGTGTATATAATCTTGTGTATTTAGGCAAAAATTATTTTAAAATACTGATGCTCATGTAAAAATATTTTACTAATTATCGATTCAGAAGCACCATGAAGTACTTAACAACTAACAATATGCCATAACTTCCTCCCACCAAATCATTTTAAAATATACTCTACAAGATATCTATATTCTGTGAATTATTTTTATTAACATACATTTTCTTATGTAAGTTGGTTGAAAGACTGGAAAAGAAGAGCTGAATGGGAAGAAAGACAAAATTTGAAGGGAAAAAGAGATGAGAAGCAAGAAGGTATTTTGAGTTTTTTTTTACACTTCACTGAAAATTTTTAGTTAGATTAGCTAAAAACTTTTATTAAATTTCTTAATTGGTATTTTATATTTGGTTTTCTAGTTTTCGTACATTAAATTTCCAGTATGTATTGCTAAGACGTTTGTGAGATTTGATCATTGGATTTGGTGAGGTAGAATTGCTGCTTAAGCAATTTCTTTTCTGCCTAAGTAATTATTTTGTATGCATTTGAATAATTTTTCAGATCTGTCAGAGAGAATAGACTTCAAAGGCAGTTCAGATGAAGAAGAGAATCGTCTTTGCAATACTGTTCTTATAACAGGGCCAACGGGAGTGGGGAAAACTGCTGCGGTCTATGCTTGTGCTCAGGAGCTTGGATTTAAGGTTAGTAATAGCTACAGTGGAACGATGATAATGTACTAACTACATTCGAATTTAAAAAAAACAAACCATTCTGCCTTTTTCATATACTCTTCTTTTAGATATTTGAAGTGAATGCCTCTTCTCAGCGCAGTGGAAGACAAATTCTGTCTCAACTGAAGGAAGCCACTCAGTCCCATCAAGTAGACAAGCAAGGTGTAAACTCACAAAAACCTTGTTTTTTTAATAGCTACAACATAGGCAAGTCACCAAGTAAGTAAATTATTTTCTTTGTCATAACCGTTTGAAAAAATAATATCTAAGAAAAAAATTTTAATAATTAGCATTTTAACAATCATTTTTTATCTTTTCCTACACATACACATGCCTTTAAAATTTTTTTCTGGACTGTTTTAAAACAAATCTCAAGACCATAATTTAATTTTACCCATATATACTTGATATCTCTACGTTATAGGACTTTTTACAAAGCATAAGCATAATCAGAACTAATAAAATTAACTATATACTTTAATTTGATCTAATATACAGTCTAGTTTAATTTTTCTGTTTTCAAATGGTTTGTTCAAATCAGAATACATACCAAAAAAAAAAAAAAAAAAAATCTAAAAAAGGCCCACATCTTATATTCGATTAAGGTCTCTTAAGTTTCTTTTAATCTCTCTAACAATTTCCTCGCCCTTTCTTTCCATATCATTTAGTTGTTGAAGAATATGGGTCATTTGTCATAAAATTTTTCACATTCTGGATTTGGCCCATTGTATCTTCATGGTATTAGCTAACATATTCCTCTTTCCTATGTTTTTTGTAAACTGGCAGTTTGATCTGTGGCCTGATTAGATAGCTTCAGGTTCTGTTTTGGGGCTAGCATGCATGCATAAGTAGGACCGTGTACTTCCTATAACATTATAGCAGGACATACATAATGACTGATTATCACACTTTTAGTGATATTAAAATTGATTGATGAGTTTAATTGTTTTCCATTATAAAGTTCTCCAACCTAACAACATGGCAAAAAGGTTGTTTCCATGTCTTAGCTGTTGTGAATAATGCTGCATTAGATATGAGAGTGCATATATCTCTTTAATATCCTGTTTTTGTTTCCTTTAGATATATACCCAAAAGTAGAATTGTTGGATCTTACAGTAAATCTGTTTTTAATTTTTTCAGAAACCTTCATATCGTTTTCTATAGTGGCTGAACTCACAGTATACAAAGTTTCCCTTTTCTCCACATCCTCGCTAAGAGTTGTCATCTCTTCAGATATTTTTATTCTCTTTCTCTCCTCCTTTGGCAAATCCAGTTATATATATTTTAGATCACTTGAAGTTTTCTCAGAGCTCACTAATTATTTGTTCAGTTTTTCAGTCCTTTTCTTCTCTTTCATTTTGGATAGTTTCTATTACTATTTATTTAAGTTCACAAATCTTATCTTTGTAGTATCTGGTATGCCGCCAGTGCCATCCACTGTAGTTTTCATTTCACAAATTGTGGTTCTCATTTTTAGAAGCTTAATTTAGTGTTTTTTATATCTTCTGTATTACCATGACCAGTCTTTCCTACTGGTTTTCGAACATATGAAATAGTTATAATTACTATTTTATTGTTCTTATCTACTAATAGCTGTCATCTATGTCATTTCTGAGTTGGTTTCAGTTGATTCCCCTCCACCCCCAATTATGGATTGTATTTTCCTGCTTTTTTGGATGCCCGATCATTTTGATTGGATGTGTAGTTTACCTTGTTTGATGCTGGATATATCTGTGTTCCTATAACTATTCTTGTATTTTATTCTGGGATGCAGTTAAGTTACTTAAAAACAGTTTGATCTTTTCAGGTCTTTTATGCTGTGTTAGGTGAGACCATAGCAATATTTTAGTCTAGAGTTAATTTAACCCCATCCTTAGGCAGAATGCTTCTTAGTACTCTGTCCACTTCTACATTAATTATGAAGTTTGCCATTCTCTTTAGTAGGAAGAGTAACTGTCCCAGTTCTCTGTGAGCCTCAGGGATTATTTTCCCCAGAACCTTCACTGATCATTATTCATTTGAAGACTTTATGGGGAGCTTCTGCAGATTTCCAGAGTTCTCTGTGTCTCTATCTTCTCTTTGGTATCCTGCCGTATGAACTCTTATCTCCCTTGGCTTCTCAGGACTCTTAGTTCAGTCTCAGGGAAACCTCTGGACTGGTTTCCCCACATTACTGTGACCTAGAAATTCTCCGAAAGCAATAAGCTAGGCAATCCCTAGAGTTCATCTTGTTTGTTTCTTGTCTCTCAGGTATCACTGTCCTTTGTTGCATGATATCTAAAGTTTTGAAAAGCATTGTTTCAAATATAGGTCTTTTTTGTTATTTCATATGGATGGGTAAATCCAGTCTGTATCTTGGCCAGAAGCAAAACTGTTTTTCTTTTTGTGCTCATATTGTCTCATCTATGGCTAGGAGGAAACCTTTTTAATTGGCTTGTGTCCTTGCTTTCTGGCTTGTTAAGATGTTCCAGACCTAGAATAAGCTATTTCTCCAAGGAACTGATTATTTTGGTGGAAAGTCCTTTAAAAAGAATACATTGATAAAATTTAGCTAAAAACTTATGAGTATCTTAAAGTATAAATTGGCATTTTCTAAAACCAATCTTTGGACTGATGCCAGTCCATGATCAAGCATTCTTTGGACAAAAGTGGGAAAATAAGGACAAACTAGTGAATTTTGTAATAAGGTGAAATCTATTTAGTATAAAGAAATGTTTTTAATATTGTGTTAAAATGCCCTGTTTTTATGAAATGATAGTAATGTCTATGATTTTTTCAAACTCAAATTTTTCGATAATTTTTTTGAACACTTATAAGATGCAAGATATATGATAAGATCTGTGGAGATAAGAAGTGCAAAAAAAAGAATAGGACACAGCCATGGAATTATGCACATACGATAGTATGTGTAGAAGATTCTGCCCTGAGGCCATATGATGTAATTAGGACATGTAAAGACTGAATCAGGGTAGTTAGAGGAGAGAAAATGCTCTGGAATAAATGCTGGATGCCATTGGCTTCTTGGGGGAGGGGAATCAACCATTTATTTTTTGACTTTGTATCCATCCTCCATAACATCTCTAGAAAAACATTTACTTGCAGTATTAATTTACTGTAGAACTAAGCTAAAATTTGACAACAGAGTTCTATAATGTGCTCAGTCTGTACCATGATCACTTTTCCTCCAGCCTTTTCTTACATAGGTATAGAGAAAGTAAATGGAGGGATTATGAACGTTATTTGATTCAGAATATATGCTTCTTTGAAAAAGAGTATCTTTTTCAATCAACTGGTTTTGCCTTCTATACTGATAGAATAACTAACAATACAGTAATATTTGAGTATACAGAGATCCGAATATGAGAGAAAATTTCTATATCTTTGATTTTTAACTGGTAGAAAGATAGACTGAGGATAACTCATTTTGCTATTGGTTTAATTTTTAGAATATTTATCTTTAAGTGCAATTTGTTTTTGGCAGAAAAATTAAGTTCCCCAAGGAAAGTTGTTACATCACCAAGGAAACTTCCTCCACCATTACCACAAAGTAATGGATCAAAGCGAGCACTTCCACCTAAAACTTTGGCAAATTATTTTAAAGTGTCTTCCAAGCCAAAAAATAATGAAGAACTAGGAGAACTTCTGGAAAACAATAAAGGTAAGACATTAAATTGACAAAATAAATTTGACATTTTTAATGGTAAAGAACCTAAGACATAAAAATATGATCTTTTTTTATGATAAAAATATGATCATTGCTTGAGTGCCTGTTTTTTAAGCTTAGCTATGCTGAAGGTCCGACATAAGAGTTTTGATATTTTATTTCAGTTTTGATGGAGAATTTCAGTTTGAGCTTATTCTGTGGAAATATCTAGTGTTTTATTACAAGTTGATTTTTTGTAAAATAATAATATTTTATTTATGCAGGAATCAAAAATTTTTTTGAACAGAAACAAATTATTCAGACTAAATCTACAAACACAACTAATTCAAATGTCAAAGAATATGGAGCTGAGGAACCCAACAGGAAAAATGCAACATCTCTCATTCTTTTTGAGGAGGTAGGCTTACAGAGGTATATATTCGTGATATCTAGTGGTAAAAACTTATTCTAAAGATTACTGTAGGTGTTACTGTAAAGTATTGCAAAATAGCCAAGAAAGTCAGGAATACTGTATCAGTTTGAAATTAAAGCAAGTGGAACTGTCAACCATAGAAGAATTTTTCAGGAAGGTGATTAATGCAATCCAGAGTTATTAATTGTTCAATGATTTTAGAAATTATTCTGACTCATATTTATCCAGTTACAGGTGACTGCATTTCTTTTAATGTTTGATAATTTTTTTACCCTTTTAATATTGTAAGAGGTAAGGTTTTAGCATGGGCTGACTTCATACTATTTGTAAATTCATAGATTTTGTTTCTAACAGACATATAGTATATCTGCTATGTATACATAACTGATACTCAGTGAGTGTATTGTTACTTAGTACATTAATATTCTAATAAATGATTCTTAGGTTGATGTCATTTTTGAGGAAGATGCTGGGTTTTTGAATGCAATCAAAACATTCATGGCAACAACTAAAAGACCTGTAATTCTTACTACAAGTGGTAGGTAACAGTGATTTTACAATTAATTATTTTTGGTTAAAATATTTTGGAAAAAGATTCTAATTTTAGTTAGAAACGTTTTTTTAAAAAAGTTTGCTTGTAGGGAGGGAGGGAGTAATTGGGAGTTTTGTTTTATGAACTATATAGATGTCTAACCAATGTACTATACACTTGAAACTAATTAAAATAAGTAAATAAATTTTTTAAAAGTTTGCTAGTAAATTAAGTCTTTTTCTAAAATGAGGAGGCTCTTAGATCATTTTTAAACTAAGAATTATTCAAATTTGCAATTGATTGGCAGTCTTAAATAATTATAAAATCAATGTACCTCGCAAATAGCAATGACATTAAAAATGAATTTTACTTTGAATTACTGTGTTGGGTGTCAGATATTTAGGAAGCCAATAGCAGCCTAGAATGTAGATAGATTTCTGGACTAGCCAGTAAAGAGGTTTTGGTGGGGAAAATAACAGATCCTTCTCTTTGCCTTTTACTCATAATTAGATCACCAAACCTCATGTATTGGTCAATTTTTTTATGGAACCCAACCTTTTTGCAGTTCCTTAATATTGAATTTAGCCATTCCTTAATCTCTGATAATATACTTCCATAAGTATTATTGCATATTTTAGCTAAAGTAAGCCATCATCAGCCTAACAGAATTGGTCCACCTTCCTAATAATTAGCATTCAAAGTTTTATTTTCAAACTCATACAATTTTTTTATTATAAATATTGTATTATGACATTGTTTTCTAATTTCATTGTAAATATTCAGCATATCTCTGCTATGGATTTTTTAGGAAAATGTATTTATGTTAGACTCCACTTATAAATTAATGGCCCATGTGACAGTGATTGTACTCTAAAAGTTTCAATAAAAATTATAATAATCACAAGTTAGATGGTAGTTTAAAATATCACAGCTACTTTAGGTCAAGATAGAAATTCAGTTTCTGTCATTTTATACTTAACATGGTATTTCATTTTTATTACTGATAAAATATAGAATATGTTCATAGAAAAAGTATAACTGGAAAAAATAATTTATTGGTCTTCATGTTTAAAAAAATGTTTTTTTATATAGATCCAACATTTAGTTTAATGTTCGATGGCTGCTTTGAAGAAATTAATTTCAATACTCCTTCGCTGGTAAGTTTTGAATTTTGATAGTCATAAGTTATATATCACAATTATGTAAAAAGTGATTTATTATGATAGTTATGATTTTAAAATTTAGTTGCTAAGGGATATGTTAAAATTTTGAGTTTTTGAAAACTGGTTATTGTAAAAAAATTTTTTTCAAATAATCAAATTTTTACTAGACTCTTGTGTTCATTGGGTTTTTTTCATAGTAACAGTGCTTAAAATGCCCTTAAGCGTACAATTTGATAAATATTAACATACGTAAACCATGTAACCATTACCCAGATCAAAATTTCCATCACATCCAAAAGTTCCCATGAGCCCTTTTCTGTCAGTACTCCCCTCCCCAACCAGAAGTAACCACTATTCTAATATGTTGTATTAACCTTAATATTAAGGTCAATGTTAAGTTTTGTCGATTCTGAAGTTTCATATAGTATGAAACATGTTCTTTTTGTCTGGTTTCTTTTACTTAACATTATGTTTCTTAGATTTATCTGTGCTGTTCTGTTGGTAGAAATGTTGAGTCATCTGCATTATGCTATTTCTTTAACTTTTAGAGAATCTACCAAATAGGTCTTCAGTGCATGAGAATTCTGGTAGCTATTGTCCATCTTTTTAATGTTAGCCATAGTGGCGTCCATGTCTATGTGTGTGTTTACATGTTTGCTTTTGTTAAGTAGCTTTTTTGAAGTATAATTAATATACAGTAAAATTCACCCACTTTATGTGTATGACTGAATGAATTTTGAGAAATAGATACATTTTCATTATCTCAGAAACTTTCCTTATGCTCCATTGTTTTTCTGTAATTTTGCCTGTTGTAGTTTCATGTAAATGAAATCTTATAATAGGTGGTATTTTTTAGTTTTCTTTTATACAACATAATGCTTTTTCAGATTCATTCATGTTAACCTATGCAGTAGTTCTTTCCTTTCTATTAATGAGCAGTATTCTATTGTATGGATATACTTCATACATATAAATATGTGTTGTCACACTCATCTGTTGATAGGCATTTGAGTTGTTTACAGGTAAACTGTTATAAATGAAGCTGCTATGAATATTCACATTAAAGTCTTTGTCTAGACATATATTTCCATTTCTTTTACTTAAATACTTAAAGGTGGAATTGTTGGTTTGATTAATATTAGAAGAGCTTGACAAACTGTTTTCTGAAGTTCCAATAATTTGCATTCCTACTATCAATGCATGAGAGTCCAGTTGTTTTTCATATACTCACCAGAAGTTGGAATTGTCCATTTATTTGATTTTATCCATAACAATCATTATATATTGTTGGTATCTCATAGTTTCAATTTGCATTTCCTTAATGACATGATGTTGAGTATCTTTTCATGTGTCCATCTGCCATCTGTATTTCTTCTTTGGTGAAGTATCTGTTCAAATCTTTGCCCATTTTTAAAATTGATTTGTCTTCTTATGGAGTTTAACAGTTCTTTTTATATTCTGGATACAAAGTTGTATTGGATATATATTTTGTAAATATTTTCTCCCAGTTTGTGGCTTACCTTTTTATTTTTTTTAATTGTAAAGAGTAAAATGTTTTAATGAAGTTGTTTACCAAGTTTATCTTTTATGGTTTATGTTTTTTGTATCTTATTTAAGAAATTTTTACCAAACCCAAGCTTACAAAGTTTTTATAGAAATTTCGTAGTTTTGACATATAGGTCTTTGATTTAAAGTTTTATATGCAATATGAAATAAGGCATAAGAGTGATTTGTTTTACCAGTAGATATCCAGTTGTCCCAGCACTGTTTGTTGAAAAGACAGTTTTTTTCCTATTGAATTACTTTTAGTTTTGTCATAAATCAATAGACCATGAGTAAGTCTTACCCTGTTCCAGAAGTGTGCAGAAGTGTGTATGTGTGTGTGTAATAAAGTCAAAGATTTCATAGGGGAAAATTTTTTGTCTTATTTACTACAAAGTAAAAATGCTAGTAGTTTTGTAAAATCTGTGAAATGTAAATACAGTTTTATAGATAAAAAGCTTTCCATAAACAATGGGAAGTGAATTTTACATGTTGTTTTACAAAAAATATATGATAGCAATATTAATAAACACTAAAATGGAACATTTTATTTGGTCCATTATCCCCAACAAATCATGTTTTTCATTTTTTTCTTTTCTGTTTCTTGCATTTATGCTTTTATGCATACATTGATATAATTCTCTAATTCTGGTTTTTAAAAATTATGTTTTTTAGTATTATTATAGTATTTATAATTTTAATGGCTGTAAAATATTCCATCAAGTTGTACTATTATTTAATCCTAAGAGATCTTCTCAAGGTTTAATAAAATTGTCTCCAGGTTCAGGTTGGAGAATCTCCATAAAAGTTTTCTTAGATATATACAATTAATAAAAGAAATATATGTAAATGCTTTTAATTTGGTAGTGTTTTCCTTTATATTTTTCCAGATTAGTTTCATTCTCAATAAGTGCTTGAGACATTGTGAATTTTAGCAAAATTTGTGTTAACTTTTAGATACATATTGTTGATGTATTTCTGTTAACTCTGCAATTGACCATTTTTCTTTCCTCTTCTTCTGTCTTACTCTCAGCTAAATGTTGCCAGCTACCTACAGATGATCTGCTTAACTGAGAATTTTAGAACCGATGTAAAAGACTTTGTAACATTGTTAACTGCAAATACTTGTGATATCAGGAAAAGTATCCTTTACTTACAATTCTGGATTAGAAGTGGAGGTGGATTTTTAGAAGAAAGGCCATTATCCTTTTGTCGTAAGTTGCTGTGTTATAAAAGAAATTTCTATAATGGGACCCTATGTTAAAATATATGCTATGCCAAAATATTTGAATGATTATAAAACTTTTGAGCATCTAGATATCACGTTAATCTTAAAAATAAACATACCTATGTCAACTTTGTTGATGAAAAGTTTTGTAAACATTAAATGTGGATAAATCGAATTAAACTGAACCTACAACAAATTGTTACTTAAACATTTATAAACATATAATTTCTTATAAACAGAATTCTATTAGTAACTTCTTTTTATCACTTATATAAAAATGGGTGATTTTTCCATATATAAAAATTATTTTTATATGACTGTTGTAAGTTCCCTTTTAAATAGTCTATAATTCTATTTTTCCTAAAACCTTTATAATTTCAGAAATGCTTTATGATCAATCTTTAGTCATTATTACCTAATTCAAGTCACAGGTGCTTATTGAGGACTTCCATGCCAGGTGTTGTGTTTACATGAATAAAACATGGTTCCTTCCCTGAAGAAGTTCATAGTTTGTGGTTTCCATGCTTCATAGTGACAGTTTTGTAGTTAGAGTCTGCTCTGGGAAATATACAAATATTTAAATAAAACCAAGGTGAAGTTCTGTAATATTAATCCTGTCTCAGTTTTTTTCTTTGATTACTTCAAATTTTTAATATGTTCTTTTTCAAGGTAGACAACTGTACATTTAATTCAACAGAAGTTGGTAGTTTTCACTACTTCTTGCAAGTAAAAATGATAAATAAAACATGGAAAATAACCTGTTATAAAAAACAAATTATCACCATACTACTGGATATAAGGTGCTATACTAAGACTTTACAAGACAAAAACTAATTATAGCATTATTTGTTGAAGATCTTATATGCATTTCATTCCTGTCTTTTAAAAAAAGATATGCACTCATTAGAAATTCTAACAGTGCAGAAGTATGAAAAGTAAAAAAGATCTTTTTCACTTTTTAAAGGTAGCCACTTTTTCACTTGTTAAAGGTAGCCACTCTTTGTCTATGAATATACAAATATTGCTTCCTACTTATTTAGCAAAATTAACCAATACTATTTATATTGTTAAACATTTTGCTTTTTTTTCACCCAACAATTTGTCAGTACTTAACATTTCTACTCCCTCTTTTTTCACAGCTGCATGCTATTTCATAATATAGAATGGCTGTAACATAATATAATTAATGATTTCCTATTTAGGGACATTTAAGTTATCTTCAGTTTGTCATTAAAGTATACAGTGAATATCTTTATACATACATTCTTGAGCATGTCTCTGAGTACTTCTGTTGGAGAGAATTTAAGTGTGGTTGCTGAGCCAAAGGCTATACATTTTACATTTTGATAGGTATTGCCAGGTTGCCTTCCAAAAATAATTATACGAGTTTATGTTCCCACCAAGAGTCTATGATGGTTCTTTTATATGCACTTTTGGGAAAGCTAGGTTATCAGTCATTTTAATTTGCAAATTTTAAAAAGTGAAAAATGATCAGTATCTTTTAATTTGCATTTCCACGATCACTAGTGAACTTGCACATTTTTTATGAGTTTGTGAGATATTTATTTGTATTTCTTATGTGGCTTGTCTTTTTATAGTCTGCACTTTTTTCTGTTGGGGTGTTTTGTAAGCCCACTACCACCTCACTTAACCTATGTTTGCTAGAAATGTTTGTATTGTACTCTTTATGAATTAAATACATATGTGGAGAAGAACAAAATGGGGGTATAGGATCAAAAGATGCCAAAGAATCTTACATTAAATAATTGTTTGCAGTAATTTGTTAAAAATAGATATACTAACAAAATACTTTTTTATTAATTTTGAAGGAGGAAGCAGAAATGTGCAACTTGTTTGCTCTGAAGATGGCTCTGATTCTAAAAATAACCCTAAAAATACTAAGAGGACTCCTGTAGACCTTCCCAAATGTGACACTGGCTGCGTTGAGACCTCGTTTGGCCTTACGAACATTTTCTCCCCATCTGAAGACCTGTTTTCATTTTTGAAGGTATTTTCAATGGCTAGTTTGGAATGTTAAATTTATGTTCTTTTCATCTTCTCAACACTCACTCCTATCTTTTCAATCTTAAGGTTAACTTAAATTTGCTTATAGTTTTCATAGGCTTCAGATTTCTGATTTTAACATATTGTAACTCTTTGACAAATGGTGCATAAGCATTGCTCTAAATGCATATTACATATTTAGAATAGAAATTAGAAATATTTCAGAAAAAGTATTGTTTGTACAAATGAGCTTCTAATTATTGAATTGGGGTATATCCTGAATATTAGAGAATTCTTCAAATTAACAGTCTATACTTATTTTTTAGATTCATAGTACTATTTTGGTGTATTAAGGGACTGTAGATTAATAAAATGAGGGGTAGTGACTCTTTACTTTGAAAATATAATACAAATGACACTATATTCATATGGGTAGAAAAATGTTTAAACTATGTATTGTTATAACATTTCTTTACTCAAAATTGTTTTTCAGCACAAAACCAGAACAAAGGAAGAATGGCATAAGCTCATCCAGCTTCTTACAGAATTCCAAATGCGGAATGTAGATTTCTTATATAGTAATCTTGAGTTCATTCTACCATTACCTGTTATCATTTCAGAAACAGAAAACCTTTGTGGTTCATCAGTAAGTGTGGACACCAGTGCAGCAACAAAAAATATGAAATGTCTTGCTAGGAAACATTCTGAAGGAGAGAAGCCATTTAAAAAGTCACAAAAAAAGAAACATAAGAAAAAGATGGTAATTCTAGATGATAGTGACTTATTTGACACCGGATTGGACTTTTCTGCATCATCTTCAAATTCAGAAGAAAGCAAAACCAAAGAAAGCAATCCAGAGACAAAGAAACTGAACAAATGTTTAGAGTCTAACATTGAATCTATTCCTTGTCCTCCTAAAACACCAGCAGAAAAAAAATGTTCTGCCCTTATTTCTCACTGTTTAAATTCTCTCACTGAGTTCATGGATAACATGTCCTTCTTAGATGCCCTTTTAACTGATGTAAGGGAACAGAAGGAACTTGGTAAAAATGACTTTAGTTGGACAAATGGAAAGGTTAAAAGTGGACTTTGTGATGAGTTCAGTCTTGAGAACAGTGATGGATGGACTTCTCAAAGCTCTGGAGAATTAAAGGCAGCTGTAGAGGCTCTCAGCTTTACTAAGTGTTCTTCTACTATTTCCAAAGCATTGGAAACCTTGAATTCTTGCAAGAAATTAGGCAGAGATCCAACGAAAGACCTTACTTTTAATGTTTCACAAAAGCGCAACAATGTATACTTTAGTCAGTCAGTGGCTAATTTAGAGTAAGTCTTCCTTTTACTTTTTATTTTTCAATAATAAATGGTAAAGGGGAAATTATTAGGTTCTTACTAATTTTGAAATGCTGGGCTTTATTGATCATGGTAAGCCTTTGATATCAGTAATGTAGTTCTAATGAGACAGTTAAGGAGACTAGTCTGAATGCTGGGAAGAAAATTGAGAAATTAGGGTAGGCTAGAATTGGGAGACTCTTGAATGACAGGGAAAAGGGTTTGGATTTGCTGTGGTAGAGAGCAGGTAGCCAGCCATTAGAGATATTTCAGTATGGGAGTGGTTGATGGGTTGAAATGATAAAGGAAATTAATCTGGAATCTAGTTAATCTAGACTAGACCAGAAGCAAGGAGAAGCAGGAACCAGAAGCTGGTTGTATTTGAGATTGTTGCATTTTTATTGGGCACTAAAAAAGTAATGCATTATTTTTAATTTACAGCTGTTCTTGGAAGAGGGTAGCAGTCATTAAAAGCGTATTTTCTAGTCGATCTCTTCTGAACCTGGGTAATAGACAAGCTAGCATAATTGAATATTTGCCAACTCTTCGAAACATTTGTAGGACCGAGAAGCTAAAAGAACAAGGAAAAAGTAAAAGAAGGTAAAAGCTCTATAAAAATAACATTTTAGAAAGCAATTTCAAGATTAGTATTTTCATCTGATAGAAATATTAACAAATTATAATTTTCCTTGTAATTTTGACAGGTTCCTGCATTATCTTGAAGGAATTCACCTTAACATGTCAAAAGAGGTTGTGAACACTTTGGCAGCTGGCTTCCCTTAATATTCTACATTACCAATGCCTTGTACAGATTGTGATGTGGTCCCTAAGATACATTTTTATATTGATTTTCATGTAAGAGTTTCTCTTAATGTACATTTAAAACAGACTGTATATTTTTTATTAGTGTGCAAATATTTAAAATGAAAAAAATTGTGTTACAAATTGTATTTATGATGTGGTAGTTTTTTTTTCTGAATTTTTTGTATTATCTGATTTAGCTTTGTTGGAGTATTTTTGTGAGTGAGCTGTTTCTAGGAGGTAGAATTCACCAAGATAGTTCTAAAGATGTTTCAGTGCTACACTAATAAATAATTTTCCCCTTTCCTGGTACCTTTTAATCCACCTATCTCCAACCAAGTGTCAGTACTCTCAAGTTAATATGAATCTCCTAGGTGATAACCTTTTTAATAAGTTTACACAGTCCAGAATAACAGAATTACATATATAATTCATAAGAAAACTTCCTGAGAAATCATGCTTCATTTTTTAAAAAGATCTTCCTGATAAATTTTAGCATGCTCCAACGTATTTTACCATTGAATCATTAAATGTTGACTGTGAAATCAAGATTACGAATTGTAGTTTTCATGTTTTTTACCAACAAGATATGTGATATCTTGTATATTTTGCCAACTTAAATCACTTGCCTTGTACATTTTTCTTGTATTTTTATATCATTGATGTTTTATTTCATAAAGATATTAATGATGTTAATATATCTACTTTGGATAAACTGCTATTCATTAAAACCATAACAAAGGATTCCACTGAAGGAGATTATATATAATAGCCATTTTCATTTAATGTTTTTGGAGAAAGTATGTATTTTTAATTATAAGATTGTAAAGTACCACATTTCACTTACAATAATTTTTGCAGTTACATAATCAGGTGTACCTGAAAATAGTTTTCTATTTCAGGTGTTTATATTAGCTTAATATTCAGTTAAATTATCTGGTAAATTACATTTTCACCTCAAAAAGATCCTGATTTTGTACTGTTGAAAAATATAGATGATACCTGCTTAAAATGTATATGAAGATGTTTTTACCTCTTGTTTAACCTACTTTTTCTTGTATTGGTAATATGTTGATTAAATTAAAGACATGTCCCATATTTAAATAGGAGTTCTAGATATAATCACGTGAGTAATTATGGATATTATATAGGTTTGGATATAGGCTATATCTTATAGGTTTTGTCCTGTACAAGAGAGAATAAGACGCAAAACATTTTTTAACGTATATAAATTTTTTTTCTATCGAATACAGAGTTCATTACCTGAAGAGCCCTTACCTGTTAATCTGGTCTTTTATTATTAGGAAATTCTGATAACCCTCAATAATTGAGGAACTAAAGTTAAAATAAGTCCATAGAATTATATTTAAATGATGAAAAATCAAGAATAACTGAGATTTTTTCCTTCTTAAGAGGGACACATTTAATATTTTAGGCTTAACATAATTTGGGGAAAATTTTTTTCTCAATTCTTAAAGGTGATAAATTCCTGTAAGATTTAGATATACTTTTGTGATAAAAGTAAGCAAATTTTGATGAGTTTTCAATACTTAGGATCCTATCCTACCAATGTCTAAAACAGACACATTTTCATTTATAGCTATTTCCAGAAATAATGTGGGAAGTATAATACCACGTGTCTGGCATGAACAACTGGATGGTTGGTGAGGCTGTTAACCGAAGTATAAAACAGTAGCAAAGGAGGTGGTTTGGAAGAGAATGATTTCAGACATGTATAGTTTGAGATATCTACATTTCCAAGGTGGGGATATTTATGATACAACCATTCAACTGTAGAGTTTTACATGTGTATGGCAACAAGTCTAGAGTGTATCCTAAACTCTCCAAGGAGTTTCAAGGTGCTGGAGGACTTCCACTTATTTTATACATTCCTGATTATTTGAAATTTTCCCCAATAAGTATATTTCACTTTTAAAGACAATGCTTTGACATCAAAGAAACCTGGGTTCAGTATAGGTGAGGTATATTTTCTCAAATGAGAAAATAAGTGATAGTATTTTTAAAAATAAGCTTTATGAATATAGTGATGAAGATCTATAACATTTAGAAATAATCTACCATTGCTTTTTTCAGTAGCTGCCTTTGCTACATAGGCTTGGACTAAGGCAGATATAATGGAAAAATAGTGCTACTTTTCTCAAAAGATGGTCTGTCAAGTAAAAGATTTCAAAGTTATATAATGAGCCTAATAATTAGACAGCTGGCTTGTTCTGTGCTTGATAGCTTGAGCTGATGAAAATCACCTTTTGGACGTAGTGCATCAAATCACATTCTTTTTACAGAATAAGAAGAGGATTCCACAAGTTGTGTTATCAGTTATATTTAACTTTATTCCCACAATGAGCACCACTCAGAAAAACTCATTCTCTATTTCAGCAAATTCTTTAGTATAGATGGTATTTGCTTTTAAAGATAACTTTGTTTCTCGTTTTGGCTGTTTAGGGGCTATCTTATTATTTAACACTTAAAACTATAAAGGCATAGAATCTCATAATTATTGATTTGGCCTTGGCTTATTGTGTAAACCATTGAAGAGCCAAAAGTCTGACTTTAAACGTCTACAAAACATGTTTTCTTCTCCATTAATATGGATGTTCTACACAGTTGGTTTTTGCAACTTTAAAGCTAATAAATATAATTTAACATTAAAACATTATATATTATCAGAATTTTAAGGTTGAGTGTCAAACACTGCTAATTCATAGAAGGCAACAGCTTGTAATAATGAATCATATAACTCTTCTATTCTGTATTGTTCAGTAGACGAAAACATCTGTCTGTAGTGGACTATCTTATCTGTTGGGAAGAATACCCGAGGCTCTTCTTTCAGTACAGACTCTGAGAGAAACTGCTTCACTAGTTCTTTTCCACTAGTCCGGGTGTCACCAACCATTAGTTCAAAGTGCTTCCCCACTGCATTTCGGTTCATGCTCAGCACCTGATGTTGGCCATCCTGGGCAAAAGTTTTGTTTAATAAGGCATAAAGCATGGCTTCTATGGTATGCAAATGTAATAGTATCGGAAACAAAGAAGAGTTCTGAATTGAAAGTCCTGTTTTTTCCAGAACATAAAAGTCTGCTTTAGGTATCTTTGAAATGACTGAAGAAATCTTAAAAAAAAAAAAAAAAAAATACATAAATGAGCAGAAGTCATTAAGTTTCATTGTTTGGGTCCCCTCTCTGTCCCACTTCTGTTTTTAAAATATATAACTTACGTTATATTGCTATTGACAATTTTGAAGTAATTGGAAAAGCATTTATAGAAGAGTCAAGACAGCCAAGTTCTGGTCATGGTTCTATCAGGCACAAGCTGAGCTAAGACAAGCCATTTAGTCTTCCTAAGTACTACTTTCTTCATCTGTAAAATGGGCTCATAATTTCTAAAATCTATGTTGGCTTTAAGATCAGACAACTTAAAACTTTTATTAACCTTTTAAAAATTTCTAGGGTAGAGCACAGGGTTAGAAGAACGAGCTTAAAATCAATCACCTCTGCAACTGACTGATCACATCAGATGCTTGATTGAACCAGTTTTAATAGGTATAATCAGGGTGATAATTATTGCCCATCTCAGCTTTCAAAGACTCAAATGAGAAAATAAGTGATAGCATTTTAAAAAATAAGCTTTCTGAATAGATGTTGAAGATTTATAACATTTAGAAATAATATACCATTGCTCTTTTCAGTAGCTGCCTTTGCTATATAGGCATTTCTTGAAATAAATGAAAGATTCAATTTTTTAAAAAATCACTGGTGATGGAAAACATAATTGGAATGGGTAATAATAACTAAAAGAAAATCCATTCTTACTATTTTATTACAGGGTAATAATAACTAAAAGAAAATCCATTCTTACTATTTTATTACATTCCTTTTAAGATTAGAAGATTAAACTGTACAAGGAGCTCTAGCAGGTAGGAATTTGGAGGTGTAACTGCCTTACCTCTTCTAAGTAGACAGAAGATAAGTACGTTCCTTTCATCAACGGGCAACATTCATTTTGCTTCCAGTCTAGCACTACCAATTTACGATCAAGGTGAGCCCAGGCAATTCTTCGAGTACCAAAAACAATGGATACGATACTATTAACTGCCTAAAACAAAAAGCCTGCTTTAATTGCAAGTGTAAACTAATTTTGACAGAAAATTTAAGCTAAAAAACAAATCGAAATTAGGTAATAGAAATACATTTACAGTTCATGAACTAAGAATTCTTAGAGAAATTATCAAAAGGTAACCAGTAACAGTTTACAGATAAAGAACCTTTAACTGTCCTCAACACCTAGCTTAAAGTAGGCACTTAAATACGCAAATGTTGCTGGGGACTGTGCTAGATCCTGGGAAACCAGGAACATAGCCATACATTATAAGAAATATCACCATACAATAGTTACACTGTAGAAAGGAGAAATGGTCAGGGAAGACTTACTGGAGGACTAGGAGAATGAGTAAAATGGTAAACGGGAAGTTATTTCATCCAGATGTCCACATGGTAAGATGGTTTGACACCTCAGGCAGTGGAATAAAGAATGCAACTGGGAAAAGGGCAGAGGGGTAACTTGCTTTATCCTGAGAGCTATAGAGAACAACTAAAGCATGTAACATTCAGGCATGACATGAGATTTACAGTCGAAAAGATCACAGCTTTGTGGAAGATGGACCAGAGGAGGCTAGACTAGAGATAGGGATTTGTTCTAGGTAACTGTTACATGACAGAGTATTAAGACAGTAGCAGTGAGAAGGATAAGAAACATCAGAGAGAATGTGAATAGAACTGATATGTGGGATGATCAAGGAGCCTAGGGTAACTCCAGTTTTATTTCAGTGACTGGCATCATTAATCAAGATGATGATAGGAGGCAGATGGAAGGTCAGGGGAAACAAGTTTTTTAATCTATTTTGTTCAGGATGCTTCTAAGGGGAAGTATGTAATAGATAATTGGATATATGGATTTAGCTCTGTGCGAAGTCTGGGCTGGAAACAATACAATGGCATCACCTCATTCCCACATGGTTCATTTAGTTATATGGACAAATTAATATGTTCTATAGATACAGAGGCAGATAAGCAGGAACATTTCATAATCCTATACCCATCTCCCTCTCACTGCTAAGGAATGGATAAATATCCATTAAAGGCAGAATAGTTTAGATGTCCAGACATCTACAAAATACAGGCCTTCTTTTGGTTCTTAAGTTCAATGATCCTTGAGCTTTAGTGTGCATAAGAATTACTGAACCAGGTTGCCTACAGTACTTCATCAGCAAAAGATTTTTTTCAAGGGCTTTACCGCATGATTTTCTCCATACAAACTAAGTTTAGAACCTAGGCCTCTGAATAAGATGTAACTCCACTAATCTGAGTATAAATAATAGTTTTAGCCATAAGTTTGAATGAAAATCCAAACCGTGAAAAATTTGGTTCAAATGTTTCAGATCAGTGGGAGTTCTATTAGGAGTCCAGATGAATGAAATCTGCAAGTCCTCTGAAAGTTGCTGCAATATTCTGTGTATGTATGTCTGTCTAGCTAGCTGTCTTATATTTTTCCTGAAGAGTGTCCACAGCTTTCAACGGTTTTCAAAAAGTATCTGTAATCTCTCCAAAATTGAAAACTCCATAAAAATTGATTATTATGGGATGAGAATATTTTATCAAGTAGTGCAACATAGGACCCAAGTTCCTCCAAGGTTTAATGTTTGATGTGTCAAGTAATTCTAATATTTACTTTTTCAGACAACAATGAAAAAGACTTGCTTTCCAAACGCTTTTTAAAGGGAGGATGGGGGCAGAAAATAACTTTAAACCTACTGGAAAGACAAATATAATGTTCTAAAGTCACTCCTTGGCCATAAGCTATCTTTGCATCTTAATTTCTCATTACTCCCAACATAACTAGCAGACACAGCCAGATATCTCAACATTCCTCTTAAATAAACCTTGCACAGACCTACTTCCCTATGTCACTGTTCTTTCTTTCCAGAACACCCTCCTCTTTCAGCTTGCCTCTCTCTCTCCACGATCCAAGCTGAGTTCTTCCAGTAGACTTTTCCCAGCAGTCATAGCCCAAATTAACAAACTATATATCTCATTCTTTGATACTGATCACATACTACTTTGTATAATAGGTTATCTTATAATATGCGTATGTCTGGGCCTACCAACTGGTGCCCAGAATAGTGTTTTGCAAAGTAGGCTCTCAAATATTTAGGTAGTATAACAAACATTAAGAAAAAGGGTATACCTTAAGTCTCTCTCTTCCTATTTCCGGTTTGATGAGCTTTCTCAAGAGCCGGTTTTCCTGTGACTTTCTTTTTTTCCCTCCAGTCTCTGGACAAAGAATGGAGTTACAAACTTGAATGGTAGTTTTATACTGGAACAAGGGCACATTCATTAAACTCTCCAAATTCTGAAATGGCCCAAACTTTTCTCTGTGCTCTACAATATTGACGGACTTTCTCCCACGAAGCAATTTGAAAGCTTCAAGTTCTTTATCAGATGCTGTATTCAACACGTGCAAGATGGAAGCCTGCTGTTCTGAAGAGAAGAGCTTGTCAAGTTCATTTCCAGATTTCTTTGTATTTTCATTACAAAAAGCAACATTGGAAATAATTTTCTTAGGTGCAGTGGATTTTTTCTGACAGCAGGAATTATGTAGTGCCTGGAAAACGGACGACCGTGATGGAATTAGAAAACATCTCCACCTCCCTAAAAAGAAAATTTAACAAAATATAAGTTGGGATGTCCTACTTCCTTAGTGTTAGTTGCAACTTGGTCAGAACCTTTGCAAAATGACATAGACTTTCCCATAATTTAACAACTAGTGAACCAAATTTTCTCCTGGAGAATCATCAATTTTAATTTTAAAATCATATATATAAATAATAGGGCTTTCTGTTGTTTTTACTCACAAGAGATGTCTTCTGATTTTTGTGGATAAGTCTTAAGTTTTACTATCTAGAAATCTTAAGCTCATCAAGAAGCATGAATTTAAAACAATGATTTCAACTCTAATGTTTCTGACATTTATTTTCACTAGTTTCTCTTCCGGTAGAACCAAATAAAATTAAATTTCTTAAGTTCATAACAAATGCTTTAGCTGAGTGGTATGTTTAAGAACGGTTTTTATTTTCTTCTGCACACTTTTCAAGATTTCTACCAAGACTACGTTTCTGCAAGCATAAGAAAACCCATATAAGGAACAATTCTGTAAAACCAAAGGAAAATCACTCCCACGGCTGCAGCCACAGGAAAATAATGCAGCCAGAGGTAAGAAGCGGCTTTTAGAATGTGAACCTTCGGCCCGCCGCGTACTGCGGGAAGGAGTAGCTCACGGACCCCCCTAGTCCAGGAAAGCATAGTCGCTCCGAGGTTCGGGGACCGGAACCGCCCGGTCAGCTCAGCTGGGACTCCAAGAAGGAGACTTGGACATGGGACCTGAAAGAGAATATACTCCAGGACCAGAGGCTAAGGGCAAACAGGAAATTAGCGCGACATTCCAGGCACTCTACCTCCTGCCATGAGGACACTAAGGACGTTCATCTTCCAAGTAAAATTAGTACGTTCCCACAGTCCAAACTTCCTCCCCTGACTTCCGCTTCCTGCGTGCTTCGTCCAAAAGTGCCCGGCCTGTCCGCGAAGAGACTCTGGCGGAGGCGGCGTTCCGGAGTCCCGCGGGAGGTGAGTGCCCCTGAGCAGTGGGCGGGCAGCGACTGAGATGCGGGCCTCCGGGTACCTGCAGAGAGGCTTTGCGCTGGGATCCCGTCTCCCTGGGGGGTCCGCAGACTCGTTCCACTGCATCTAGGGAATGTTCTCGCCCCTACCGGCCCCTGACAGCAGCTGAGCCGAATCTCTGGGAAGAAAACGGCTAGGCAAGTCTTAGCCTGTACTTGGCAAGGTCCCTCCTCCTTCGGGGAGACTCCCTGAGTTTGTTCTAGGCATATTTAGATCGATGAGCTCCGTTGGAGCCCTTCCTGGGGAGCAGAGAGCGGAGGCTGGTGGGGGAGCTTAGACGTTTACACAAATAATACCAGGTAGAAAAGAATAACTGGGAGAGATGCGAGGTGTTTCAGGAACTCAGCAAGGAAACGGTGTGCAGGCGGGAGTGCAGGGAAGAGCGAAGTAGGAGGAGGTGGCTGTGGCACGGGACCTTTACAGTGGGATCAGTATTCCATTTGGAAGGGAAGGAGGGAGGTGAAGCTGGCGCTAAACTTGGTTGGACCTTGAATGCAGGATGGAGCGCCACCAGGTAGCCGGAAGCCACTGAGGCTTTTGTGGAGTCAGATTGGACGCGTTTCTAGAAAATTGACCTTGTAGAGAAGTGTGAAGCTGATTTGGAGGTGAAGAGGCTGGGAGCAAGGAGAGAAGTGGGAGGCTAGTATATCTTCTCAAGGGACAGGCAACCATAAGGAACTGAATTGGGAGGTGTAAGGAGAATGTTAAAAAAGGATTCTTTCTGGAAGATGGGGAGACTTTGAGACTTTAGCTAGTTTTGTGAAAAACCAGAAAGTAAGGAGAAAAGTAGCTTTTGGGGGGAAAGGTGGATGGAATCGTATTTTTATGAGGAGGCAACGTCTGTGTAGATATTGCCCAGGAGATGGGGAGAAGGTAATTCATAAGAATTACTCATGGGAATTCTAGGAATCCTGACAATTACTGAAATATTTCTCTAACAAGAGATAAAGTCAACTTTTTGTGCAAAATCCTCCAAATCAATAGGAAGTAATTTTCTTATTCCACTTAATAAGATGTTATGTGTTGAATTGTAGCTCTCAAAAAGTTATGATGAAGTCCTAGCCCTCAGTGCCTCAGAATGTGACCTAATTAGGAAATAGGGTCATTGAAGACATAATTAAAGTTAAAAAATGAGGTCACACTGTAGTGTGTGTGTGTTGTGGGGAGCCAATTCAATATGACTGGTGTCATTACAAGAAGACAACCATAGGAAAGCCATGTGAAGATGGAGGCAGAAATTGAAGCAATGCACCAACAAGCCAAGGAACGCCAAGGATCGCCAGCAGGTCATCACAGGCTAGGAGAGAGGCATGGAACAGATTCACTCTCAGAAAGAACCAACCCTGCCAACATGTTGATTTCAGGCTTCAAACCTCCAGAACCGAGAGAATAAATTTCTATTGTTCTAGCCACCCAGTTTGCAGTAAATTGTTACAGTAGCCCTAGGAAACAAATACGTGAGGCTGTAAGGAGCAATGGTGATAGATGTTTTCAGAGATGATATAGTTCACTGGCAAGATGCAACAAATCACTTGCTACCTGCACAACTTTAGACAGTTTCTCATCCTCTCTGAGCCTCAGCTTCCTCATTTGTGAAATGGAGATAACAGTACCTGTCTCACATGTCTGTTAAGAGGATTTCTTGTTAAAAACCGGATGCAGAGAATCTGACATATAACAAGGATTCAATAAATGTTAGTTCCTCATTAAAGCATTACCTTTTATCGAGAGCTAATTATTAATGAGCTTGAGGGTAAAATCCCTCATTCCTCAGAGCATTCATTCAAAATTTGGAAGCTGGAAGTGGTAGGGAAAGAAGCAACCACTATGCGCGATTTACTGTAAACCAGATCAATGTGTTCAAAATGAAAGTCGTCATCTTCCCCCAAAACCAGTTCCTTCTCACTTCCCTAGTTTTGTTGCCCGGATGCAGGTATCCCTGGCTCCTCCTACTCCTTGCATCATTATGTCTAGCCTGTTATCTAGTTTTTTATGTTTTTAAAACTTTTTTTACCATGACCCAGGACGCATAGATGTACGTGTGAAACATATCCTCCATTAAAAATACTTTGTGTTTTTACATATAATGTTCCTTGATATTTCCTGTTTCATTTTTTTAAAAGCACCGATTCGTTTTTAAAGCTACATAAGGTGGAGATGTTTAGTAGATAGAAATGTGAGTCTGAAGCTAAGGGAGAGGACTGTGCTGGGGTATAGATTTGGAAGCCATCAGCATACAGAGGACACTTTATCCCATGAAAATGCTGAGATGAGCCAGGGAGACGGGGAGTATGAGCAAAGCACAGTGAATGAAGGAGAGAACTCTGAGAGTAGCAATATTGTGAGTGAGTAGAGGGTTCAGATTTCCCACTGTCTCACCTCTGCGGCTTTGCACCTGCTAGACCCTTTCCCTCAGATGCACTCTTCCTAAAATAGTCTGAATTCTGCTCCCCTTTTACGGGCCAACAAGGGTATTCCCTGCCCCGAGAAGCCTCCTGTTTCCAAAGCCAGATGCATCCCTCCCTTCTCTCCAGCACTGACTCATATCTCCCTAACAATATATACTGTCTTGAACTATAGGGTTTTTTGTTTTGTTTTGCTTCTGACTACATGTCTTTGTCCTCTTATTTGACTCTATACATTTTCCCAAGGTGATCTGGAAGCTACCAAGTAGAATATATCAAAAATCCATTCCTGGTCTCTCAACATTCCACTGGATACAGAGGGGTTCGGTAGTTGTACTGAAACTCTGGAGCCAGTCAATACCGTGTTTTAACCCTGTGTTCCAAACTCAGCATACTAACAATGTAAACTGGAGCAATTGATGCCACTTCTCCAAGCCTCTCCAGATCCCTCTAGTGCACAAGGGATACAAGTCATAATTATATGCCCTATAATACCTAGCACATTTCCTGGTACACATAGGGATTCATTAACTGTTTGTTGAAAAGGTAAATTAATGATCATATATATAACATCCAAAAGGTTAAGTTTATAAATATTCTATTAGGTTTAACTATGTGAAAGAAGCCACATACTTATATACTTATACAAAAAAAGGGAAAAACTAAAAATTAGTGTTCCATAAATTCATGACCTCGACATAGGCAAACATTTCTAAAACATGACATAAAAAGCATTAATTATAATGGAAAAATAGATAAATTTGACCTCATTAAAGTTAAGAACATTTGTTCATAACGAAAAAAATAATATAAATGGAGCCACTTTAAAATGGAGCTGGAGCTGCCATCCCATAGGAACTGCCTTGCACATCTTATTCCTCAAACCTTTGGAATGTTAAAGCAGGGCAAAATAACCTTTGAACTGGGCCTAAAGCAACAAGTCCCAAAGATATGTTTGCAAAGATAACAAGAAAGCACATTATGGCAACCAGACTGATAACTACTGGACTGAAAATTAAAAACATTGTTTGGAATCAGCGTCACTATGTTAGACTATCTGCACCTATAGAAATGCCTTCCCTCTATTGATGTAATTGTTCCCCTTCTCTTTCTCATAAACACCCCTTGCTTTGTCTTCTAATCAGAACACTATTTGGGTTTCTGCCCGAATCAGTGGTTCCTGAATAGCTACTCTTTTTGGATCTCAAATGCTTGTTGCCTCAAACTTTGGCCTTTAATTTTTAGGTTAACAATTAAAAGATACCAGTGAAAGAAGACATTTGCAACACATATAACTAACAAAGAACTCATATCTAGAATATATTTTAAAATTTCTACAAATTAATAAGAAAAAGTCAGACAAACCAACTGAAAAGATGGATAGTAGACTTGAATAGGTACTTCACCTAAAGAGAATATTCAAATGATCAGTTAGCAGATGAAAAGGGTTCACCTGTATTAGTCATCAGAGAAATGCAAAGTAAAACCCACAGTGATATCAGTACACACCCATGAGAATAGCTAAAGTGAAAAATTTTATACTGATCCGTGGATCCAAGGATTGGCAAAGAGGCGGAAGTCACATAACATACATGCTGATAGAAGTGTGAATCACTTTGGCAAACTATTTGGCAGTATCTATTAAAGCTGAACATATGTATAGTTGAGGACTCAGAAATCCCACCCCGGGTATATATTCAACAGAATGCAAATATGTGCACTAAAAGACATGTAATAGTTCAACTGTACATAAATTGCCAATTTCTGACAGTTACTAAATTACAAAAATTGCAATTTCACATAGTTAAACCTAATAGAATATTTATAGAACCACTCACTATTTATATTAGCAAAACCTGGATTAGCTCAAACATCTAAAGATTATGCATATATTAAGTAAACTTCAGCTACACCCAGCAACATGGATGAATCCCACAACACGTAATATTGAATGAAAGAAGCCACATACTTATATACTTATACAAAAAAAGACAAAATAATTTAT
>NW_011888831.1:8776423-8794103 GCF_000151845.1 Pteropus vampyrus
AGATCACTGCCAACTGTGATGATTATTGTAATAGAAATATGAACATTGTGAGAACATAGATGAAGGTAATAAGGGCAAGCTGAAGGAAGTAAGATTTGAATCTGGGCTTGGAAGCCAGAATTTGCTAGGCCAGTGGGGGCTGGGCAAGAGGGTAGTGTAGAGGAGGAGGGAGCTGGAAGAGGAGAGGGAGCAGCATGAGTAAAGCACAATGGCATGGAGTTGGACAGCTCTGTGTTAAAAGGAGGTGGACAAAGTATATCCCAGGCACATTACCACCCCAGGGCCTTTGCACTTGCTGTTTCCATTTCCTGGGACACTTTTCTTTCAGATAGGTGCCTGGTTGGCTGGAACTCTTCCTTCAGATCTTTGCTTCAATTTGTGGGAAAGGGGGAAATGTCCCCTTTTCCTCTTAGTTCTTCAGGCTGTTTGAATAATTAAAATGATATAAGATACATTAAGAGGAGAAATTAACTAAATTTAATTACATATGAATGTGCAGGGGTTCCATAAGATCATGGGGCTGGAGGACAAATCGGGCAGTTAAGGCTTATATATATCATCTTGAGCTAAGGAGAAAGTGGGGTTGACTTGGGACTTCAAAGGGGAAGAAGGCAATTCACATGGAGCTAGAAAAGCAAACGTTTGGTAAACAAATGTTTGCTGGGCCATTTTTAACAATAGGACACAGACAGGACTTTGATCTAATAGGTCTTGCTGGGTTCTTTCCTGTCTATTACACCTATTTCAGATTAAACTAGAGTTATCTATAACCATAGTTCCCTTCTTTGAGTAGGATCTCTATCTAAATATTTTTAGGTAGTGAGAGAAAAGATCAATTTCTTCGTGAGTCTTTTGTATATTAAAAATAACCAACTTAAAATAATCAGTATCCCAAAGAGGCATATTTTGGGGTGGCAGTTCTGCTCTCCTTCCAATATCACCTCAGAGAGGGCTTCCTTGACTTCCCTATGAAAAGAGCATCTTGCATCCTTCTCTAACCCCTTATTCTGTTTTCCTTTAGAGCATTTATCACTCTGGTACCATATGGTATATAGGTATATTTGTTTCTCTATTCATTTTCTGTCTCCTCTACTTGAAGATAAGCTAGCTGCACAGAGGCAGGACTGTTGGTAGGACTGTTTGCTTTGTTTATAGCTTTATCCCTAGTACCCGTCACAATGCCCGGCATAAAGTATGTGCCTTATAAATATTTCATGAGTGAATGAGAAAACACTTAGGCAGTACTGCAGTGGGTTCTGAGCTGGTTCCTGTTGAAGACAAAGTGCTATTGGATATACAAACAAATAGGTAAACTCTATCAGATTCTTTTGCCTGGCTACTTGATTTTTCGCTGTTTCACATGCCTGCCTGTGATTTATTTCCTTCAAAAAAGAAAACTTTTGTGATCCTAAGTCTTCTCACTTTATTGCTTATTATTTTTTACCCATACTCATTTCTTCATTTACTTATCAAATACTTATCAAATTCCTGCTATGTGGCAGGCAGGTGCTGGGGATACAAAGGACACCACTGACCTGCCCCCGTACTCATGAAGTTAGATGAGTAAGAGAGAACAGTAAGCCAATGAGCAATTCCAGTGGAGTTTGACGCTTGAAAATACAGTGTTAAAGAGGTTTGCTTTGGGCACAAAGATACTCATTACAGCCTTATGTATAACAGCAAAAAATCTGTCAAAAGCTACATGTCCAACAACAAGGAAATATACATGCCTCGTGCAATATTACATAGCCATTAAAATGAAGCATATATAATAATATGAGATTATGTAAAGAAAGTAAAAAAGGATACAAAGTTATATTGAAAAATATGGTCCTGATCATATAAAAAGATATATAAAAGACCAGAAGAAAATTCATGAAAATGTTCATGAAGATTGATGGTGGAACTACTAAAAGCATATTAAGTTAAACTGCATGACATTATTATTTTTGTAAGTCAATGTCATATGGTTCTACCTAATATATTGACGAAAAGAGCCCAAGGCAAACTTGAGTCGAATCTCAGATCAAATGTATGTATCATTTAGTATGCATCATCCCAGTTGGGCAACCTTGGACACATTTACTTGGACACATTAAAATTCTCTCTCAGGGCCTCAGTTGCCTCATCTGTAAAATGGGCATAAAATAGGCTACACCTCAGGGTTGTATTTAAGATTAAATGGAATAATGAGTGTAAGGGACCTGATGCAAAGCAATTCTTGAATAAAGGTGGCTATCACTGTGGATGGTGTTTAATTATGTTTTTTTTTTCCTGAAACTAACAAACAGAATTATTTAAATTTTCAAGGGAGCTGTGGACTATTCCCTGGGGATCTGGAGCCCCGTCCAGGCCTGGGAATGTGGTTGAAGGCTTTCTTCTAGTCCTGCTTGGCTCAAAAGAGACAGTGATCCTGAGAGCAGGGCTGGACGTTTGTGCTCTGAGGGACCCTGGGAGCTTTATTTACAGAGCACACTCTGCCTCAGCAGCTGCTGTTTGGACTGAGCCCATGAGGCAGGCCTGCCTCAGCCCACTTTGCCCCTCAAACCCTGGTCCCTGATCCCCATGCTCAGCGTCCACCTGGTCACAACAGCCTTTGGCATGGTGTGCTTCCCTTAGGAGCAACTTCTGGTTCCAGAACACAGAGCTGAGCTGTTTTGCTCCTGTCCAATACCCATGAGCAGGCTACAGAGTTTCTCTTGTGGTGATAAAAAAGTTTTGGAAATAGATAGTGAAGATAGTAGCACAACAGTGTGAATATAATTAATGCTGCTGAATTGTACACTTAAAAATGACCAATTTTATGTTATAGAAATTTTAGCACAATATTTCTAAAAATGAAAAAAATAATCCAGGAATGGGAGGACTAACGGAAGAGCAGGCTGATCCTCTGGGGTTTCTGGACATAACCTGGGTCTGGTGGATACTCTAGCAGTAGACCTGAATTTAGGTCCCTGTACTGCCCCTTATTTGGCTCTGGGATAACTTAACTCCTCTGAGGATGACATACTGCCCTCGGACGGCTGCCAAATGTGATCAAATGGTGGGAAACTCTGTAAAACACTGTAATTGTTCATTAGCATTATCCTTCTCTCTCTCTTTCCTTCCCCACAAAGAAAGGACAAACAACATACAATTCTTTCTTTCTTTCTTTCTTTTCTTCCTCTCTCTCTCTCTCTTTCTCCTTCCTTCCTTCCTTCCTTCCTTCTTCCTTCCTTCCTTCCATTTTGCTCTTGATGCCTGTAATTCCACCTTAAGTTTTAGAATTCTGTTAAGTGGAAACTTCCAGAAATAAGGATGGCAAAAGGGTAAACTAAAGAAAGCTCTCAATCTGCCTCCTCACAGTAAAGGAGATGCTATATTTTCCTTTTGTGGGACCTCCAGGGAGGGGATGGTGAGACTCGAGGTGCCAGAGGAGAATAGCTCGGGTGGACAGAAATGCACAGAACTGGGAGGACCAGGGTGCCCCAGAACCACCCCCAGCGTCACAGTTTTGCAATGGCATTGGGCAGCAGAGAAATGGTGAACTTCAACTGTCATTTGTCCCCCTACATCCCCCCTCCCTAGCCTTAATACCTTAGATGCCTTTCCCATCTTTCTCCTGGGAGATTTATTTATGTTCTTTTTTTTTCATCTAAAGCAGCGGAAATGAATCATCTTTCAGCCTGTTTGGTAAACAGCCCTATGACCTCTGACCCTGCTGGGCTCTCTCATTGGTTCCTTTGGAGCTGCTCCTGGGCTAGGCCTCCCTGTCCCCCCACCCCCACCTCCAATCCCCACACCCTCCTGGCTGGTTATTTTGGGTAATGTCCCCCACCCACCCTACCCTCCACCACAACCCTAGGCCTCGAGCTTGACTTCCTTCACCCTGGGAAAGATGGGAAATGACACACAGCATTCCAAATGAGGATCCCACGAGCCGACCAGAGGCGCAGGGGAAGCAAAAGAGCCATTGTGCTTTGAGGGCTTTGTGCTCCATGTACTGGCACATCTCAATGACCCAATTAGGTGGATCTTGAAATCCTCATTTTACAGATGAGGAGTCCAAGGCTCAGAGGAGTGAAGGCACTTGCCCAAGGCCACATAGCTAGTAAGTGATGAAGCCAAGATTCAAAGCCTGGATTTCTGGATTCATTCTATTATACTGGGCTGCCTGCATATATGCGTTGAATTGGGGATTCAGGTTAGTCAGCTACAACATCAGCTGCCATCCAGCTGATGGAAACCTAACATCTGTGTGCATTAAGCTGCATGCATATGACAGATGGGTGTTTACCTACAGAGGGGATGGCAAATGTGTGTAGTGTGTGTCCTTCCAGGAGCCTGTGGGTCTCTGGGGATGATGTCAAAGATATGGATAGGGTAGGGGAAAGGGATGAATAAAATGCTCATATTCAAGACCACCTAGGCCCTGCTCATACCTCACAGTGATGGGACTTCACAGATAAAAGTGGCAAGGTGTGTCCACTTGGTGAAACTACACTTCCTGGTGAATACGATCATGCCACTGTTTATCGGACTTCTAAAAACGTGCAGGTACTATTTCTAGGAGCTTTGTGGGAAACAGAAATAAAACTACTGATATCAGACTATCTAGTGTGGGCTGTGGGAGAGATTACTAAAGGCTAGGTATCAAGGAGGGCTTCCTGAGGAGGTGGTATTTGAATGTCTCTAAGTCGCTAAGTAGATGTAGAATCTACATCAGTAGAAAGCTGTAATAGAAGTTAGAGTCTATTTGACTTTCCAAGGAGTTTTGAGGCGCAAGCATATAACCTTTATTCTCCTTCTACAGAGGTGGAAACCGAGGCCCAGTGAAGTTGAACAGGTTATCCATAGTCACGCAGTCAGCAAGAGGCAGGCCAGGATTTGATCTGGGACCACTGGGGCCAACTCCAAACCCCGCGCTCGGGGCGATCCCTGTCGGTGCCCGCCTTAGCTCAGAGCCGGAGCGTAGTCTGCAGAGCTGGCGCACAGACGGGACGCGCCCAGGGAGGGGCGGAAAGTCGTGAAGGGGCGGAGCTGGCGGCGGCGCGGGCCAGGCGGGCGGTGCTCGGGGTGTGTGCCACTCCACCTGCCCAGGAGAGAGCACGGGTCATGGGCTGCCGCCGGCCGGGTGGCAGCCGGGCTGGGCCCCGCTGAGCCCGCGGAGCCTGCCATGGGCGACTGCGAGCGCAACAAGAAGCGGCTGCTGGAGCTGCTGCAGGCGGCGGGCACCGGCAACGCTCACTGCGCCGACTGCGGGGCCGCGGGTAAGGGCGCGGCTGCGGGGGCAGCCTGGGACCCGGAGCAGGACCCCGGCCCTCCAGACCCCTCCCCTTTTCTTAGACCGGATCCCGCCCGGGGCCCTCGTTGGACCCGGCCGTGACCCTATGACACCTTCGGAGCCAAGCCCCAGTCCATTCACTGAATATCCGACACAGGCCTCCGACCGCTCTCTCCTTAACCTCCTCCTCAGTCTGGACCCGAGTACCCTGACCATCCAGCTCGCCTCCCTTGTCAGACACCTTGCCCACCCAGGCCTCGGTCCCTGCTGTCTTTACTCCCGAACGAACCATTTCCCATACCGTGGGACCTAGACATCCAGCGCACTGAGGGGTCCCAGACCGGCGCCCCCTGTCTTTGCAGTGCCTCCTCCCTCGCCCCCAAGCGCTCCCCGGTTCTTCACGCGGTTTTGCTCCGCAGCTTTCGACCCTGCAGATGCCGAGGTGGTCCACCTCAGATTTCTCCACTTGCGTGCAGCTCCTCTCTGGAGTCCTGTCACTTCCACTTAGCGCCCACTTCAGCCTTTCACCCCCATCCCTGGGACTCTTTCCAAGATATTCCTGGTGGCCACTCCGCCATGGCCGGTGGGATGACCATGAAGGTTCCATCCATGTTGGTATCTTAGTTCACCCAACGTGGGGAGATGGAAAGAGAGAAGGTGTTTCTGGCATGGGCAGAGCTGGACATTACCTCAGGAATCCTAATTGTTCAGCCCTGCCTCTGCCAGCACCCTCAGCCCGGCCCTGGTTTCCTCGCCCAGATTTCCACCCAGCTCCTCTTCTGCCCTCTCGCCCCGCAGATCCCGACTGGGCCTCTTACAAGCTGGGCATCTTCATCTGTCTGAACTGTTCCGGCATCCACCGCAACTTCCCAGACATCAGCAAAGTTAAATCCGTGAGACTTGATTTCTGGGACGACAGTATCGTGGAGGTAGCAAGGGGTGCACATTAGAGCCTTGGGACAGCAGAGCTGGGGTGGAGGCGGTGGGTATGGCGCTCTCATTTTACAGGGAAGGAGACTGAGGCCCAGAAGGGCAATAACTAGCCTGTTAGAGTTGTGGCTTAGACAGAGACCCTGAGTTCAAATCCCAGCTTCATCACTTGTTTATTTACAAGCTGTGAGGCCATGACCTTGTTACAAGGTGTGGGCCCTCAGTTTCCACATCTATATTATGGCAATATCACTATCCCCTTCAGAGGGCTGCTGTAAGGATTAAACACAGGCTCAATGTCGGTACAAAGTAAGAACATCCATTGCTGTTCTCATTAGCTGAAATGCTGAAGTCCTGGACTGGAACAGAAGTGTCCTGATTTGAGTATCCTGAATCTATAGTCGTCCTCCTGTCCCCTTAGCCAGGAGAGGGACCTCTTTGCTCTCCTGACCTATGGAGGACACCTTCAGCCTAGATAATACCATTTTGGCCAGAAAATCTTGAGAGAACAGGCAGTTCTAAACTGTGCTCATTGGCTGAGGATTTCTAGGACTATTGGGGAAGTAGGCCCATGACCACTGCGTGCCCACTCTGTGCCAGGCACTGTGGTAGACCATAGGGCTAGATGCTCTACTTATTCATTTGACACATAATTACTGTAAGCCTACTATGTGCTGCGTATTAGGAGAGAGCAAGATAAAGTCTGTCCACATGGAGCTTACATTCTGGTAGAGGAGAAGGACAGGAAACCAGTGAACGAGCACATAAACCTGGAGGTTATTTCTTTGTGCCTTAGAACTCACCAGTTATTGTTTCTTCATTTTTGCAGATGAGATCTCTGAAGCTCAGGGATAAGAATTGCCCAAGGGTCACTCTGTGAATAAATGGCACAGCTGGGATGTGAACTCTGCTCTGTTGGGATCCAAAGCCCATGAAAATTCTGTGATACAGCCCAGTGACCCCTAGGGAGGGGGAGAATAGGGTTCACCCTATTAAAAACCTGACATTTCCTCCCACACTGCCTTCACCCCAGACATGCTACTGCTGTTACTGAGTGCTGACTGTTGGCCAAGGCCACTCTTAACACATGTGTCTCTGGGTCCCTCAGGTGTCAAAGGGCCCCAGTGATCATCTAGACCTGGTACTCTATGGGGCCAGCACCAACTTCCAGCCTCCAGCTACATCTATCTTCTGCAGGCTTTGCAGGGACTGTTGCTGGGGGTCCTGGCCACCTGTGGAGGGGGTGGGAGAAAGAACATGAGCTTTGGAGTTGGACAGGCCTGGTTTCAAATCTCAGCTCTCCATTTACTAGCTATGTCACCTTGGTTAAGTCACTTAACCTCTCTGAGCCTCAGTTTCCTCATCTCTAAAATGGGGATGGTAATATTAAAATGGTTAAAGGGAGCAAATGAACTAATATGTGAGAACTGTAATGTGCTCTGCCTCTATGAGGCATGATTGTTACAGCACTTCATTGCTCCAGGCTAGGGCTTCCCAGCATCGTGGTGACAGCCTGGTGGGACTTGTCAAACTCCAGTAGGAGTGTCTCCTGACTCAGACTAGGAGCCAGTGAGAACAATGGCCTTCTGGGTAGACTGTGGTTTCATTTCACATTTTTTCTTGCAGTTTATGACCCACAATGGGAACCTTCGGGTGAAGGCCAAGTATGAAGCCAGAGTCCCTGCTTTCTACTATATCCCCCAGGCCAATGACTGCCTGTGAGTATGTGATTTCCTGGTCCCACCTCCCCCACCCCACCCCAACCCCATCTCCTGGCCCTTATCTGTGGTGGTCTCCTCTGTGGACCTGGTCATCAGGGGGATCTAGGAAAGTGTTTAGTACTGTCATGGAGAACACATAGACCTAATTTAAGCTTCTCTCTACCTTTACTGCATGAATTGTCACTTCCTCTCTCTGGGACTCAGTTACCAGAGGTGTGAAATGGGGCATTTTCTCTGTGATCTGCCCCATTTGCCTCTAATGTTCTCTAGCCTACAGGTGGTGGCAAATTTGAGAGAGAATCTAGTAGAACAAATGTGTTCCAGCTACTTCCTATGAAGTGTTATGCCTAGGGTTGTCCCAAAGCAGCTGCCTGGGCCCCAGATCCCTAAAAAATATAAATATAAATATTTATATTTATAAAAAATATAAATATAAATATTTATATTTATAAAAAATATAAATATAAATATTTATATTTATAAAAAATATAAATATTAGTAGTTGGTTGAATTCTCTCAACAACCCTATGAGATAAATATTTCCTTTATCCCCATGATAAAGATGAGAAATCTGAGGCTTGTAAAGGCAGAGCTGGGAGTCTGGGGGACTGTACCATGGCATTGGGAAAATCCAATATAATAGGGATGGGGGGAAGTTTAGGGGTCCTGTGAAGCAGCAGGATGGTTCAGTTCCCCTGGAGGTGAGGGGTCAGATTTCTGCAGGATTGACTGCCTGAGCCCAAGCCTCTCTCCTAGGGACTCAGCCCCCAGGGCTGCTAGACAGCATCTTGTGTAAGTGGAAAGAAAGGTTGTCTTCCCCTGGGAAGGCACAACCTCATGGAGGCATGGCTCTCAGGAAGCAGGCTGCATTTCAGCCACCATTGTCCTTTCCAAAAGCTTCTGCAGGATGCTTTTGGAAAATGCACAAAATTATACAATTGTACCTGGTGGTCCTGCAATTTCCCAGTACTTAGACAACCCTGGGACTGGCAATACAGTGTAGGGTGGCAGGGGAGGCACAGCTTTTGACTCAGAAGATCTCAATTTCATTTTCTGACTCTACCACGACTTAGCTGTGAGAAAGCAGACAAACCTCTCCGAATCATGGCATCCTCATCTCTGAAATGTAGATAGCAATGCATGCATCGTAGCCTGATGGTAGGGATTAAATGAGATAATTTATGTGAAACATCTCAAAGGTCATCCAAAATGCTAGTTTTAACCCATTTCCCAGTGTCAGCTTTGGAATGCTGCCTGGGCCCTGACCCAGTTGAAGGGCGTGCCAGGTTCAGCTTGAGAAGGCCTGACTCACCTTGCCTCGCTGCTGCCACTCAGCCCTTTGCTCCAAGGGGAAGGGAAAAGGCACTTGATGAGCATTTACTGTGTGCTGGGCTTTCTGCCAGCATTACACAGACACTACTTGTCATGACTCCAACAACAGCCCTGCACTTTAACCTCTTTTAGCTGAAATACTAATAGCCTCTTCCTCCCAATTCTAAAACCCCTCTAAATTCCCCACCTCCAGGACCAGGACTGGGGCCTCAGTTTCCATTCCCTCTTCCAGCTCTGATCCTATGGCTCAAGGTTCCATGGTGGGCTTGGTCACTCTCTTCAATGTCCCAGTGAGGACTGTGCCATGCATTAGATAGGACTCTTAATTGTAAGTGACAGAAAACCCAATTAATACCAGCTTAGGAACAAGGAGATTTTATGGATTCTGGATATTAGGCTATACGAAGGACGGAGGTGGAGCCACTATCAGGAAGGATGAGCCCGGGGCTCTCATTCCCTCAGCCGGGCTCTTTCACGTAGCTGAGGGCAGGACCACTTTCATGTCCCCAGCTCTAGCTCCCAGCTCAACACCAGAAAGGGCTTCCAATCCACCCCTCTCTTGGTTTTGCTCCTTTTGGTCCAAAAAGAGTAGAGCTCTGATTGGTCATTTTGGGTCAGGTGCCCAGCCCAGCCCTAGGTCAGTCTCTGTGGTTGTAGGGTGAGGTCGTATAAATCTTAGAACATTTACCTGGAAATGGCGAGGGGGAACCCAATTGAATTAAGTCTGTTCTTGGCTGTGTGGTTTTTATGCAGGGGTTATGGAAGACAATTTTTGATTGGGCTAACATTAAATACCTACTCTGTGTTGAGCATGGTACTAGGCCTTTTATGTACATTTAAACCTACCCTAAGAGGTAGGTAGGTATAATATTGACATATTCACCAAATTCAGAGCAGTTAAGTAACTTGCTCTTGGTCACACAATGGATAAATGGTAGAGTGGGCCCAGGTTCCAGGTGGTCAAACCCCAAGACCACTGCCCTGTCCAGTGTAGTGTGCCCAGCTTTCATGGGCAGACCACGGGAAGGGGCTTGTGGACTTAAGACAGGAGTATGCAGTGGGAAGCAGCAGAGTAGATGGTCCAGAGGAGCTGGTCTCATTGACCTAAAGGCTGGGATTGGACTAGCCCAATGGTTTTCAAAGAGCCCACTGGACAATATATTTTCTCCCCCGGAGATACTGGCAATGTCTGAAGACATTTTTGGTTGTCACATTTGAGGAGGGAATGTTACTGGCATCTAGCGGATAGAGTCCAGAGATGCTGCTAAACATCCTATAAAGCATAGTTCAGCCCCCACAACAAAGAATTACCTAGCCCCAAATGTTAATAGTGCCGAGGCTGAGAAACTCTGGGTAGCCTGAACAGGCAATAAGGCAGCTGCTGTGACGCTCCTACCCTCAGCTTCAGGGTCTCGGAAAGTTACTGTGGGAAGAAAATGCTTCAGACACAGCTGACCAAAGATTCTCTCTTTTTAGGGTCTTAAAGGAACAGTGGATTCGAGCTAAGTATGAAAGACAGGAATTTATGGCTGATGGGAAAACTATCTCATCTCCAGGTAAAGTTATTTTCATTATCTTTTGAGGTCTGTGTCCTAATGAGTTTTAAAAGACAAAGTGCCTGAGTATTAGGAACAAGGTCCTACTAAAATATCTGTTGCCCTCATGCTGGCCACAGAGGCCCAGGTAGGGGTTCCTCTCCCTCTGAAACAGCAACTCATCAGCTGGTGTGGTTTTATGGTCTGAGTGGCCGAGAAACATATTTGTCTCAGGAAATATAAAATGCAGGAAGACGCACCCACCAGAAACACAGCCCTGCTCCTGTATAACATAGCCCCTGGCATGGCACAAGTCTTGGTAAGGTGCACGGGCTGGGTTTCAGCTTCCCCTCCCACCTTTGTGCTTAGCATAACCTCATCTGTGGCCCCAGACCTGTGGCAGTTTCTGCCCAGCTGCTTTGAGTCCAAGGTGACACTGACCCAGAGAGCAAAGTGCACAAAACCACTCTGTGGGAACCAAAGGCAGCCAGTGCTCAACTCTCCTAGTTATCAAGAGCACATGGTATTCTTCAACCAGCAGGTGTCTAGAGGTCACTCATTCCTTCACTCTGGAGAGTGTCATTAGGCTGATGTCAATTGAAGTCATCAGTCCATTTTCTCAGTATTTAGCCTACTTAAGGGTTTACTGAGTCTTCTTATGAAAGAGCCATAGAAGAAAATTTGGGGGAGCCCAACTGAAATCATAAGACTTTGTAAATTTGGCTCCAGACAGGACCCCTGTGTCAGCTGAAGTAGCTGAGTTAGATTTCAGACATTTTAGCAGCAGTAGAAGGTTCGCTTTACCCTAAGACCCTATGAGGTTTGTGAGCTGCTTGTTTGTCTTAAGGCCACGGGTGTTCACTCTTTCTCATCCTTGGTGGCTAAGGTAACCGAGAAGGGTTCCTGTGGAAGCGGGGAAGGGACAAGGCGCAGTTCCTGAGAAGGAGGTTTGTCCTCCTGGCGAGAGAAGGCCTCCTGAAGTACTATACTAAAGAAGAGGTAAGAGGCCAGAGCAGCGAGGGGTCCCCTCCCTGAGCACTGGGCTCCCACCCCACTGAGGTCTACGTTTTAATCAAGTAGATTGTCTTGTGGGTGATCTGAGCCACTGAGAGTTAGGTACCACATCCTATTTTTCCTTGGTTATACGATCAATCTAATTTACTAAAAAATGTAACTTCCGTTCACCTAGAAGGTCGTAGACCGTGCCCCGATTAAGCCTTTGATGGTCACTTGATTTTACTTCATTTATTCATCCATTTAAGAAGTAGTTATTGAGCACCTACTATTTACTAGACATTACTGTAGGAACTGGAGACATAGCCGTGAACTAAACAAAGCTCCTGTTTTCATGGAGCTTTCATTCTGATGGAAGGAGACAGATGGTAACCAAATCACCCATCAGTAAGTTCTAGGAAGTAAGATAAAAGAGGGTGAAGGGTTAGAGAATGATGGAAGCATGGCAGGGAGGGTTACCACAGAGTGGTCAGGGAAGGCCTCTCTGATGACATCCAAGCAGAGAACTGAATATATGTGAGTTACATAGCTGTGTGGGGAAAAGAAGAAGTAGGGGAAACAGTATATACAGAAGCCCTGAGCATGGTCCTGGCCAGCACATATATCCATGTGCTAATTAGAAAAGGTGATCCCTCTGAGGGGGTGGAGCCCCTTGGCCCCAGTCTAGACAAACAGTTGCCTGAACTGCAGTTCTCACTTGCACCCTCAGCCAGGGGCTTTTTGTTCAGTGGACAAACTGCTCAAACATAAGCCATAGCCCTGGCCTGAGCTGGGAGTGTGTTTGGTGGGACTAAAGGGCATCAAAGAGGTCAAAGTGACTGGTGCCGAGTGAGCAAAGAAAAGGATAAAGAGAGATGATCACAGAGTGAAGGACCTTGTAGGCCATGGTAAGACTTGGGACTTTTTTTTGCAACAACTTTATTGAGATATAAATTCACATACCGTACAATCCACCCATTTAAAGTGTACAATTAATGGCTTTTAGTGTATTCACAGAGTTGTGCAACTATCACAATCAATTTTAAAACATTTTCATAAAAGAAACCTCACACCCGTTGGCTGTAATCCTCTACTACACTCTACCCCGCTAGCTCTAGGTAACCACTAATCTACTTTCTGCCTCTATAGATTTGCCTATTCTGGACATTTCATATAAATGGAATCATACAATATATGGTCTTTTGTAACAGACTTCTTTCATTTAGCATTATGTTTTTAAGGTTCATTCATGTTGTAGCATATATTAGTACCTCATTTCTTTTTATTGTCAAGTAATATTCCACTGTATGGAAATATCACATTTCATTCATTCATTGGTCGATGGACATTTGAGCTGTTTCTACTTTTTGGATAGTTTGAATAATGCTGCTATCAACATTCATGTACAAGCTTTTCCTGTAGGCATATATTTCCATTTTTCTTGGGTTTATACCTAGGAGTGGAATCGCTGGGTCACATGGTAACTCTATGTTTAATCTTTTGAGGAATTGCTGCACTGTTTTCCAAAGTGGCTGCACCATTTTATATTCCCACCAGCAACGTGTGAAAGTTCTAATTTCTCCACATCGTCATCAACACTTGTTATTATCTGTCTTTTTGATTATAGCCATCTTTGTGGGTGTGAGGTAATATCTCATTGTGATTTCGATTTACATTTCCTTGATCTAATGATGTTGAGCATTTTTTCATGTGCTTATTGGCCATTTGTATATCTTCTTTATAGAAGTGTCTTTTCAGATCCTTTTCCCTATTTTAATTAGATTATTTGTCTTTTTATTGAATCATAATAATTCTTTATATATTCTAGGTACAGCTCCCTTATTGGTTATATGATTTACAAAAAGTTTAGACTTTTGGATTTAACTCTGAGCGAGGATACTAGAGGACGGTTTTGAGCAGAGAAGCGATATAATTTGATTTACGCTTTTTAAAAGGAGCACCCTGGCTGCTGCTGGGGTGGTGGTGGGACAGGAAAGGGGCAAGAATAGAAGCTGAAAAACCAGTTAGGATGCTACTGCAATAATCCAAAGGAGGAATAATGGATTAGAGGGTGGCGGAGAAGGAGGTGGTTAGAAGAGGTCAGATTCTGCATATATTTTGGAAGTAGAACCAAGAAGTTTTACTGAAGGATTGCATGTGAGGTGTGAAAGCAAGAAGAATGAAGGCTGATTCCCAGATTTTTGCCCTGTTCAATTAGAAGGATAGACTTGCCGTTGGATGAGATGGCAAAGACTTAACTCCCTAAGGGGATGATCGAGCATCCTTTTCCGTTTAAGATGCTTGTTAGTCATCCAAGTGGAGACATTAGGAAGTTGGATATGTGAGTCTGGAGGTTTAGGGAGAGTGTAGAGCCAGAGTCACCAGCATGTAGACTTGTTTAGCAATGGGACTGTCTGGGATCACCTAGGCAGGGAGAATGCGTAGATGAGAAAAGACATTTGGGTATTTTAGTTATTTGTTGCTGAGTGACAAACCACTATAAAACTTAGTGGCTTAAAACATCCTTTGGGTCAGGAATTTGGGCAGGCCATGGCTACTCCAATGCACTTCATACGGCATTAGCTGGGTCATTCACTTGTTGCATTTAGCTGGTGGTTTGGCTAAGCTACAAGACCCCGGAAGCCTTCACTCCCCGTCTGGTGCCTTGGCTATTCCATGTGGCCTGTGTCTCTCCATGTGGTTGTTCCTCATTCAGGAATCTAACTTGAGCTTCTTTACAGCATGATGCCTGGCTTCCCCCAAGTAAATGAGGTGCTGCAGGCCTCTTAAAGGCTAGGCCAGGAACTGCTTTCTGTATGTCAAAGCAAGTCATGCAGCTGGACCCGATTCAAGGGGAAGGGATATAGATTCCACCTCTCGATGGGTAGAGTGGCATAGGCACACTGGGAGGGAAGGAATTGGTGAGGGCCATCTTTGGATTTTATTTACCACACTGAACCGTGGGACATCCCAGGATTTAGAGGACAGAAAGATGAAAAGTTTCCAACAGAGAGAGATAGATGGACAAGCTCCTAGCACTTTAGCCTTCACCTTACTCCATTTCCTATATGTAGAAATTATTATTTGTCTCCCTTGTTGCTTTCCTAGATAGATCAGAGCAATGCCAGAAGGTCTTATCCAGTGTGGCCTCAGTCTGGGACCAAGTGAAAAATGGTGGGGATGAAGAGTATTAACTCTCCAAGTGAGAGTAGGGACTTCTTCTCAGTCTTCAGTTTAGAGCACTGAAAAATGTTACAGGTACAAAAAGAAAAGCCAGGAAGAAAAAGCACTGCTGTAGAGTTCGGAGAGGCCAACAAACTCCAGCGGCCACTGCGAGTCAGCCTATGGGGGAATCTCATCCTTGGTTGGAAAAAGTTGGTTTGTTTCTCAGTCCTAAGCCAGTTCAGTCTAAAACAGTCTAAAAATAGAATGAATTGCCTTTGTTCTTTTTTCTTTCCCCACAGGGACATTTTTACAGCTATAAAGGTAACTCATTTTTAACTAAAAATTTTGGGTAATACAAAAACGTATAAAGAAAGTGAAACACAAGATATCTCAACATAATGAAATGTTAATCCCAGAGCATTAAAAAACAAAATGAACAAACAAAAAAACGCCCGCAAGTCAAAAAGAAAAAGACAATTGATTGGAAAAATAGGCAAAGGAAATGGATTGGCAGTTCACAGGAAAAGAAACCAAAATACCTGATATATATGAGAAGAGATACAAATAAAGTACCTAATGCTCAATGTCTCTGAATGTCAGGGAAATTCAAACTAAAACCACGATATGGAGTGATGTCAGAAACATGGCGGAGTGAGAGACATCCTCAGATCTCTCTCCTTGAAATAACAATAAGCTGAACATCTAAAACTCAATAAAACCACAATATGTTATACTACACACCCACCAGAATGGCTAAAGTTAAAAAGGCTAACAACACCAAGTATTGGTTAGGACGTGGAGAAACTGGAACTCTCACTTGTTGGAATATGAAATGATACAACCTTTGGAAAATAATTGGACAATTTTTAATAAAGTTAAATGTATATTAACTTTACATCACTCGTTGGAATATGAAATGATACAACCTATTTGGAAAATAATTGGACAATTTTTAATAAAGTTAAATGTATATTTAACCACATAACCCAGCCATTCCACTTACAGGTATTTACTGAAGAAGAACAAAACCATATGTCCACAAAAAGATTCGTACACAATGTTCTTAGGTACTTTATTTGTAATAGCCAAAATCTGGAAAGAACCCAAATGTTCATCTACAGCTGAATGAATAAACAAATAGTTATATATCTATAGAGTAGACTGTTGCTCAGTAATAGAAAGGACAAACTACTAAAAAAATGCAACAATGCGTATCAATCTAAAAAATATTATTCTGAGCAAAAAAGTCATAAACAAGAGTATGTATTATATAATTCTACTTATATGAAATTCTAGGATTCTACACCAAAAGAAGAAAGCAGGTAAGTGATTGCCTGGAGTTGGGGTGGGATAGATGAGGATTAACAGACAAAGGGACAGGAGGAAACTCCCCTGAGGTGAAAGTGATGTTCTTTATCTTGATTGTGATGGGGGTTACATGGGAATATATGCTTGTCAAAAATCAAATTTTACTCTTAAAATGAGTACCATTTATTGTTTATAAATTATAGCTCAATAAAGTTCATTAAATAAACTAGGGAGATCAAATTTCAAACCCATCATATTGGCAAATATATTAAAAACTGGCAGTGTCGAGTGTTGGTGAGCATATGGGGAAAGGGGAATTCTCCCATCTTATCAATGGAAGTAAATATTGGTACAACCACTATGGAGAGCCATTCAGCAAAATCATTTGGCAGTTTCCAGTAAGTCGAAGATAAACACACTTGTGATCTAGCAATTCCCTTTCTAAGTATATACTGTGACCTAGAGAAATTCTCACATATGTGTACCAGGGACACAAGCTGACTGCAGTGAAAAAATCAGAAATAATCTCAATATCTGTCAACAGGAAAATAGATAACTTTTAGTGTAGTCATTTACAAGAACAAACTAGATTAGTATATCTCAACGTGGATAAAACTAAAAAATATAATGTTGGGTGACAAAAGCAAGATGTAGAATGCTTCTTTTACCGTTAAATTAAAGCCACATAAAATAATACTATATATCGTTCATAGATATGGGAATATATGTGTAAAAGTATAAAAAATGAACTAGAAGAATAAACGTCAAACTAGTGACAGTGATTGCCCGTGGGGAGTGGAGAAGAAGAAAGGGCATGGTCAGTAGTATTTAAAGGGATGTGGCTTTATTAGTAACTTTTTAAAAAGTTAGAAACAATATTGACAAAATTAGGTGTATTTTTTGAATTTTTAGTGTTTCTCATAGTAAATACTTTAAAAGGAAAACCTTCCAGTAATCTTTCAAGAAAATCATTGTTAATAGCGTTGGTGTAAATCTGTCCTTACCTTTTAAGCATGTTCAAATATATGTATAGTACATATGTATATATGTGTGTTTGTATGTATATAATGTATACATGTATATAATGTACATATATTTTGTGTGTATGTGTATAATTTTTGTTTCAGTAGGTTTCTACTATAAATCCTGTTCTGGGACTTGGCATTTCGCATAGATATCATGTTTTTTAAAAATTTATATTAGTAATATTGATCTAAATTATCCTTTAAAAAATTTTCTGGCATTTCATTGTGTAGATATACCATGACATATTTATTTAACTCATTATCATTAATAAACATTTAAATGATTTCTAATTTATTTTTTTATGATTGTAAGCAACATGACAATAAGTATCTTTTGATATACATGTTTGCATAGTAAAGCAATTCCTTCCTTGGGATAGATTCTTAGATGTGAAATTGTGGGTCAAA
>NW_011888831.1:8794918-8904124 GCF_000151845.1 Pteropus vampyrus
ACTATGGATGTGGTCTGAACAGTGCATAGCCGCCAAGGGGTGTCCAGTTAGAAGAAGAGACTGTGCCCGCAGATGGCAAATCCAGGTAGAGCCAGAGATTCTAAATTTGGAGGAATGGGTAGAGGAATGGGTAGAACCTCAGGCAGCGGTGTACTCTAGGGCTTTGCTTCTCGACATGTAGGCCTGTTCCCACAGCATTAGCATCACCTGGAAGTTTATTAAAACTAGAGTCTCAGGCACACCCTGGACATACTGAATTAGAAACTGCATTTTAACAGATCCCCAGGTGATCTTTACGCACATTAAAGTTTGAGAAGCACTTTTTAAGGGTTCAGGAAATCAGATCCCTGGTTCTCAGTCTATAGTGGGTTCTTAGTCCCTGGTGGGCTCTCCACTGTAGCTCAGACTGCTGGACACTACTGGACACCTCTCCATGCTAATTGCTACCAAGAAGACTTTTGCTGAGGTGCCCAAGGTCTCTGATACTTACAGCACCTGGCTCCCTCCCATTACACAGTTGTAGAGCATCTAACAACCTAAGTCTGGCCACTGCCTCTTTCCCTTGATATCCCATCTTCTCCATTAGATGAGCATAAATGAGGGGCTGCAAACTCATGCCTGCAGGAGCCAGGTAGGTCAGGGATCTCCAAAGCTGTGGACCAGTACCTCCACAGTGGCCTGTTAGGAGCCAGGCCACACAGCAGGAGGTGAGTGGTGGGCAAGTGAGTGAAGCTTCATCTGTATTTGCAGCTGCTCACCAGAGCTAGCATCACTGCCTCGGCTCCACCTCAGATCATCAGGCATTAGATTCTCATAGGAACGAACACCAGTCCCTGGTGCCAAAAAGGTTGGGGACCGCTGAGTAATTTAAAAGAGAGGTGGACAGTAATAAGACTGTAGCAAACAGGAAAACCTGTGGAGAATTGAAACAAAACTTCAGGAGCCAAACAAATATGAATGCAAGTTGGATTTGGCCTTGGGGTCACCAGTTTGTGACTGGAGAGACTTTCCAGAATGAAGGCCTAGGTAGGTCATTCCTGGGGTGGCCCCATTCCCTTAGTGCCTGAGACTTCAGAAGGTTCTCAACTCCCAGGACTAGAGAGCTCAGAACTCCGAACACTAGGCCTTACGTGCTCAACCCGTGAGAAAGGGTAATTATGTTTTATTCCTTTGAAATCATATTCAAATGAATTGCTCAATTACCGAATTACATCAGAGTGCAGCACTGTAGCTATTTGAACAAGTCTTTCTGCCTCTCAAATCCAAATTCCTGGGAGAAAGAATCTGATAAGCCCAGTCCAGCCTCTGCATTGGACCAGCCCTGATCCAGTAGCTGTGGCCAAAAAGGAGTAGGATCATAGCAGCAAATGTGGCTGCAACTGTGGGTGGGTGGTAGGTGGGTGGTAGGTGGGTGAGAATGGGTGGAGCAGTTCTCACGGAAGCAGGGCTTGGCCTGAACAAAACTCTATGACATTTAAACTAGCCTTCGGGATGAGTAGAATGTTCTAGGTAACAGGTATGTGTGGGGTGAGGAGAGAGAGGTGAGTGAAGTAAGAGTGTTCAAGGAGGAGGGAACAGCATGTATGAGGTGGGATGGGGGACATTGCTAATGGTTTTGTATGGAAGGAGCCCAGAGGACAAAGTAAGTCATACTAAAGAACTTGGACTATTTTCTTGAGGGTAGTGAAGAGGACTTAAAGCTAGATTCAGTAGATTTGCAATTAGAAAATCACTCTAACTGCCATGGGGAGGATGGACTGGAGAGAAGCAGAGCAGAGGCAGAGCCAGCTAGATAAGCAGTTCACCTGGTGAGAGATGATGGTGGCTCACACTGCCAAGGGATGCAGAAAGTCTAAACCAGTTTTAGCCTCAGTTTCACTCCAATCAATGAGCATCCCCACTGGAGGAGCAACCTGCCGTGTACCTGCCCCAACTCGAAAGCCGGTCTTTGACATCTGAGGACCCTTACTCTTCAAAGTGTGTCCTATTGACCAGCATCACATTATCTGAGAGGTTGTTAGGAATGCAGAATCTCAAGCCCTGCCCCAAACCCACTTAATCCAAATCTGCATTTTAACGAGATCCTCAGGTGATTTGTACACATGTGAGAAAGTGTCAAGGACTGTCCTAGGACATTGCATAACTCCCATGTCGCTCACCTTGGTCCTTTATCGTGGCTCTGGGGAGCTTCCTGTCAGTGGCTTCCCTCTTGCTGAGGTGAGCCCCCCATCCCCCAGGCTCTGACATTGTCCTCCCAGATGCCCACAGGCCCCTTATTGGAACTGGGGCTGTGTGCATGTGCTGAATGCATGTGTCCAGACCTAAAGATGCAGCTGGCTTCCTGCCACCAGACTCAGCTTCCCCTACTTCATCTCACTGGCTGTCCATTTGTTCTTTGCATTTTTCTCTGCAGGAGATAGTGGACTGGTTCAATGCCCTCCGCGCAGCCCGTCTGCAATACTTAAAAGTGGCCTTTCCTGAGCTCCCAGAGTCTGAGGTGAGCTAAATGTGAATTCCCAATTTCTGAGTCTCTTTTCTGCGACCTCCTTCTCCATGTCTGCTGACCTCGAAGACACTCAGAGGCCAGACTAAGTTGGTTTGCAGGCAAGACCTTGAGACTTGGGGTTGAGTACCTCAGAGAGAAACCAAAGGCTTTCTTTTGGGGAGGCTGGGGTATTATGGCTTCACACATGGCAAGGCAGCCTCCAAAAAGCAGGTGAGGCTCTCACCTTTGGAATGCATGGCACCATCCACCATCTCAAAGGGCTCAGGATCTGTGCATTTCTTCCTGACTCCTTCTCCCTCTAAAAGGTACAAATGATTCCTACCATACTGCTTACAAGGTGCTTTTGAGTCCATTTTATCTTGTAATTCCTTTTATTTCATGATCCTTGCAGTAGTCTTCTAGGTAGTGGGTGATTATTCCCATTTTACTGATGAAAAACTGAGTCCCAGGAAGGTCAAGTGAATAACTGAAGGTGCTCTTCCCACCCTCACATCCTCCTTTGCTCTTTCGTGTTCTGGTCCCATGAAGGAAATGGGATCTTCATAATTCTACCAGAAACAGTCCGCCTTTCATGGCCAAGGTAATGGTAAGCCTGAGAACTTCATGTTGATTGTCTTCAGTCATCTGGGCCATCCATCTATATCTCTCAGGCTTGGCTGGGGAAGCAGACAGTGTGGGGCAGAGGATGTTACCTCAAGCCAGGAGGCCTGGGCTCTCATGGACGCTCTGTCACTAACTTGCTGTGTGACCAGTGCAGGTCACGTCACCTCTCCACACGTTTCCAGATCTGTAAGATGGCGATTGAGCTGGGTCATCTTCAGGGTCCCTTCCAGCTCTGAGGTTCTGTGATCTGTTGTCTGTTTTAGGACCTGCTCTAAGAGGATTTTGTAAGTGACAGGGGTAGAGAGACCACATTAATCCTGGAACTATCTTATTCCAAACTGTTAAGTCCTCCTTGAAAGCCTGAATGCTCCTTAATCCAGAGGTTTGCAGGGAACCAAGTGTCTGGAATGGGGGTCCACTCCAGGCCCAGTGACACACCGAGATGGCAACTCTCTGAAAGCAGTTCCAGCCAGGCCTGAGTCAGGGTGCTCCCGGTCTGCAGAGTCAGCACTCAGAGCTGGTGAACGCATGTTCCTGGAGGCAGGGAGTCAGGAGTGCTGACTGCTGACTGGGAAGGACAGGAGGACAAAGTGCAGATGCTTGGCCTTGTTTATCTGGCTAGCTCTCCAACTTTGCTGATCCCTGCAGAGGCAATTGGGCTTTGGCCAACATCCTCAATGTCCTCTTGCCTCCCTCATTGAACATTGTTACCCCTTGTCCACCCCCAGGCTCCTCCTTGCCTTCCTCTCTCCCCCGTCTTTCCCCATCTATGTCTCTATGAGGTTCTGGGCAATCACCCAGGCCTGGTTCAAACTTAGGGATCCAGATGCCAGAAACCCAGGGAGTCCCAGTGGGGCTGTGGTCCTCTGCTAAGAAATGCATGGACTCTGAAGTCAGAGAAGCTGATGGGTTACCTAGGGCAAGTCACCTTACCTGTCTGAGCTTCAGTTTACTCATCTGTCACCATGGGAATAATACCTACCTTCCAGGGCTATTGTGAGAATCAAGCTAGCCAAGGCATCCAAGGTAAATAGTACTCCATCCATCTGCTTTTCTTCCTTTCGGTTGTTTCCCTAGGCCTAGTCTAGCCCTGCCTTGGCTCAGGTTCAGACTGTTGAGCACTAGGGACTGTTTTTATCTCCAAATGAAAGAATTAAAGTCTATAGAATATATTTTTAGAGAAAAAGGAATGGTATAGTTTATTTATTTGGTTTTGACTCACAATTTTCACCCTTTCAGACTTCCCATTCTTATTCCCCAGACCTTATTTCTCCTTTGCCTTTGACCTGGGCCCTGGGGCTCTGGAGAACTGCCTCTGCTTTCAGATGCCTGGGCTGTCATTGGAAGCTTTAGACTTGCCAGGCTGACCCCCTGGAGCATAGGAGGCCAGCATCAATCCCCGGAAGCTTCGCTGAGAATAGGATGGCAAGCTGGAAGGGGTCCTGGAGATCATCAGCCATCTCCTCATTACATAGAGGGAAACAAGCCCAGAGAGGCATAAAGTTTTACCAAGAGAACTCAGCTATTTGAGGTCAGAACTGGAGCTAGAACCCAGGTCTCCTGACTCCTAGTCCAGAGCTTTCTCTACTTGCCCACTCTGCTGTCACCTCCTTGGGGCCCTATGGACGAATCTCCACCAATGTCCAGGTTTTGGTCAGGGTCCTACTCAGAGGCATGTTTATATTTTAGCACCATAGTGTAGTGGTAAGGGTACCTCTACTGTCTGTCTCGTGTGCAGCGTCCCTAGGTATGAATCCCAGATCTTCATCCTACCAGCAGTGTGACTTTGGGAATACCTCAGGCCACTATACAATTATTCAGTGAGGATGATAATATCCACCACTTCATGGGGTGGTTGAGAAATGCTCCCAGAGCCTGATACACAACAGACCCTCAGAACAAGCCCCCTGACACCAAGAGGGTCTCCTCAGAGCCTTGCCTGTGTCTATCTCCTGGGGTTATTGATGCATTCCTTAAACTAAGTACTTAAACCAAGACTCGGCTGTGCTGGGAAGCCCTGCAAACATCTGGGGTACTGTCGTCTGGCTCTGTTGAAATATTAATATTGCATCTATACCATGTTCCAAATATAACCCTGTGAACCATGAGCACACATCCTTCCCCATTCCAAACTTCCCCTTTTTTTCTGGAAGCCAAGTTCAGCAGGGAACCCTAAACCCTTGGGGTGTGAATTATGGGGTCAGTGTATGTCTCTCTTCCCCCAGCTCGTGCCTCTCATCACCAGGAACTACCTCAAACAAGGCTTCATGGAGAAGACTGGCCCAAAGGTATATACGTTATACTGCTCCCTGGGAGGTTTACATAGCCCCTGTTCCAGTGGGCACTAGGGCAGAACTTGGGGGGTGAGAAAATGGGCAGCCAAAGGGAGAAAATTGGGAGGGAAGGGGAGTAAGCCAATGTGTGTGTACATTGTGTGTGTGACTAAGTACAGACTAGTGAGCTGGCACGTGATCCAGCATTGCTGCAGGTGCTTCTACCTATCATTGAGCCTCCTCTCTCTCTATCAACATGCCATCTGCTTCTTTCCTCTTAACTCTGACTGACTCTACTCTTGGGAAAGCATAACTGAAAGGGACTCCTTCGGGATCAGCTCTTGCCTTTTCCAGAACCAGGATTGTTCAAGTGAGTTGGGGGCTAGAGATCGGTCTGAGAAAACACACCTATACACCCATGCTTGGGTGCCCACGTGGGCACACCCTTCCCCAGCACACACTCCACCTCTGTTCTGCTTTGCTATACCTGCCCCAGCCCCCTAGTGGCTGCTCATTCCCACTCGTTTATGAAGGAAAGAGAGCTCAGCTGCTTCTGTGCCTTCCTTGAGGGTACAGAGGGGTGAGGCTCCTGCTGCCCAACGGCATCTCAGACACTGGGTGGGATGAGGCTCAAAGTCAGAAGTCTGGCTGGAGAGGTGGCGGTGGTTTTAAGGAGAGGAAGGGGGGAAGGGAGGAGTAGGGAAAAGCAGATGGAGCTTCCTAAAAGAACTCCCAAAGCATCCAGTGCTTCTTTTTTTAAGGCGCAATATGTTGACAAGGTGGTTGTTAAGACTACAATAAAAGATGTTAGGCAATCGGTGTGAAAGAAAGTCTCATCAGCTCGAGAACTAGTCAAAGGGCTGCACGTTTTGTGTTCTTCTTTCACCAGCCAGTGGCACGCCCCTCCCCAGGACTCCTGTCCTGACCTAGGTTCAAATTTGGCCAAGGCCAGTGCCTTCCGCATTGCTGAGTAGTAGCCACTTCTGACTTCCTCAACTTTCTTTTTCTGAGACTTCTCGTCCACAGCCTGAAAAAAGAGGAAAGTGCCTCCTCCAACCCACAGCAGCACCTGAAGGCAGCAGGGTGACGCTGGCAGGGGTTGAGGAGGTGGGCAGAGACTTCAGAGCTCAAGGGCATTGGGGTATCTGACTGGAACCAGCCAAGGCTGGCCCTCTGACCTCTGTGCTCCCCGGCTTTGGCTGGTCCTGCTACGAGGTCCCCTCTTTTGTAGCAGAGAGAACCTTTCAAGAAAAGGTGGTTCGCCCTGGATCCCCAGGAGCGGAGGCTGCTCTATTACAAGAACCCACTGGTAAGAGCCACTGCCGGACCCTCTCCACTCTACCCCTAGGTGGACATGGGTACAGTGCTGGTTGGGGGACTGTGGGGAAGCTACAGGGCTGAAGAACCTGGCAAGGGACATACCTGTACCTTTGCTTGTCTTCATCTCCGGTGCGTGAAGCTCTTCTCTCCCTTCCCCTGCAGAAAGTCCTGTACGTGCATCCAAAATGCTGCCAATGTAGTTAAGTAGGTTGTTTCTCATCCCCTGGTCTCTGGGGCTCATTTCGAACCAGGAGGCTGAGGAGGGTAGTGATTAGGAGTATGGGCTCTAGAACTCAGCTGTGTGGGCTCTGGTTTTAGCCCTGCTCCTTTTAGTTGTTGTGCCCTGGGCGGGTACTTAGCTCTCTGTGCCTCAGTTTCCTCCTCCAGAAAATAGGCTTAATAACAGTGCCTTCCTGAGTGATTGCCATGAGGATTATATGCGTTACTATATGTAAAACACTTGAATTCTTTGTTAACAAGTATCATTTTAAAAGATGTGTGTAATTTCTTTCAGTTTTAGCCTTTCAAATTCTGGGTCTACCTAGCAGAAGTCCCCACACACACACACACCTCTTTCGAAAACAGAGTTTGGGGGTCACCACAGCTGCAGGTGCCTCTCTGCCCCAGATGTGACCTCTGATGACCTCATATCCTCTATTTCCAGGACGCCTTTGAGCAGGGTCAGGTGTTTCTCGGGAGCAAGGAGCAGGGGTATGAGGTGTATGAAGACCTGCCCAAGGGCGTCCGAGGGAATCGCTGGAAGGCCGGCCTCACCATCATCACTCCTGAGCGCAGATTCATCTTCACCTGCCCCAGTGAGAAGGAGCAGCGGGAATGGCTGGAGAGTTTTCGGGATGTTCTCTCTCGCCCCTTGACGCCCCTCAACCTTCTTAGTAAGATTCAAGGCCTGAGGTTTGTTCTTTTGGCCGAGGGCAGAGGGCAGAAAGGGGCTTCTTTGATAGAGTTCAGCTGTTGAGCCCTGAAACTGAGGTCATGGCTCCTGACTGTGCTTTTTCTGTCTTTTCTTCCTGCCAAAGAAAAGTACAGATGGTGCACATTATTGCCAGAAAGCCCTCTCTGTCCATGCTAAGTTCCTCCTTCTGGAGCCCTTCTCCAACAGCATCTGGCGGAGTTGGGCCTTGGAAGGACTTGCTTAGGTCCTCTTCTCTACACTGCTGAGTCCAGGGGCCCAGCAGCCTCTCTCTCTCCAACCTCCTCTCCCTGACCTTTTTCTCGTGAGAAAAGCCTGGCCTGTTATTATTAGCTAAGTCATACCCGCTGGGCAGCTCACAGGAGTTTGGATTCCTCCTGACTCACAGAGGGATGGCTATTTTTAGTGCCCTTTTCTCTGGGTCCTCCCATCTGTCTGCTCCTCTCCTGTGCCTCCCCTTCACCTCAGATGTGTCACAGTAGGCTTCCCTATCTGCCACTAGCCCTGTGAAAAAAAGAGGAGACATTCAGAGCTAGAGCAGGAACCTTCTGGCCCAGGGCCTGGCTTCCGGGACCCCGAAGAGAAGTTGTGTGTTTGGAAAAGTACAGACTGAGCAAGTGACCCCACATGGCCCCTTGGGAGAAACCCGTGTGCCCTTTGAGTCTGACCAGTATAAACACAAACTCTTTTCACTTTCCAAAATCTCAAAGCCAAAGTGCCTCAGAAACGGACTCAGATGTTGTTAGTGAAACACATCAGCTGGTGCTTTCTTTTCCCTGTGGGCCTGTGTGTCCGAGTCTCTCTCTGCTTCTCTCTGTTTCTGTGTCTCTCACTCTCTGCTTGTCTCTTCTCTTCTTTGGTGTGTGTGTCCCCTCTGTTTCTCACCCTTTCAGTCCTTTTATTTATTCTGGTTCCCTCAGTCTTTGTGCCCCTGTCTCCTGCTGTCCCTTCCTTCCAGTAGGACTGCATTGACATGGCCAACCCTAACCCTCTTCCTGTTTCCCATGCAGTTACATCAACAGAGCGTAGCCACAGCAGCAGGTGACCCACTGGATGAGGAACTGGCTGGCCGCTGGCCACAGAAGCTCTTGGTAGGAAGGAGAAGTTCTCACCTTGGCCTCGATTGCCCAGCAGGTTGTCCCACAGTTGGCAGCCATTGCTGGCAGCGAACTCTGCCAGGATTAAAGCTTTGGCCTTTACTCACTGACTCCCTGAGCCTCCTCACTGCCCGGCCCTGGGGACCTGGGGATCTGGTACATGTCCTCAAGGCCCAGGACATCTGAAATGAAGGCGATGCAATGGGAAGGCACCCACAGCATCACGCAAGTTGTATGCTTACGCAAAAAAAAAGTTTAACCTGACTCTAACCATGAGGAAATAATCAGACAAATTCATGTTAGGGACATTCTGCAAAACAACCAGCCTGGACTCTTCAAAAATGTCAATTTTATTAAAGATCGTATGGAAATTGTTCTAGATTAAAGGAGACTAAAGAGCAACACCATGCAATTTGTGATTCTTGATTGGATCCTGGATTTTAAAAAACAGCTATAAAGGACATAAATTTGAATATGGATTATTACCTAATGGTATTGTAAGATTGATACTTATGCTGTAGGAGAATGCTCTTGTTCTTAGGAGATATGAGCTGAAGTGTTCATATCCCCTAAGAGTCAGCCTACAACTGATTCTTAAATGGTTCAGCAAGAGATAAGTATATGTATGTGTACATGTATATGCATAGAGTATATACATACATAGCATATATATATATATACACACACACATATATTTGGAAGACAGGAAGCATATATATATGTATACATACATATATATATATCTACGCATACATACACACAGAGGGAGAGAGAGACACTGTACAAAATGTTACCAACTGATGAACTAGATGAAGTTTACATGGGTCTTTATTGTCCTATTCATGTGAATTTTATATAGCTTTGAAAGTTTTCAAATTAAAAATTTAGGGGGAAAATTTTTTTAAAAGCATCTACTTTTCACTCCTAGAAAGCAGTGTTTTCTCTACATGATTCAAATATGTCCTGGGAGAGTTTCATCTCTGTGTACATTTTACAAGAAATAAAAGCTTAAGTAATACAAAAAACACATCTGCATTGATCATTGCCTCACCCTGGGAGGAAAGGAGGCAGCCAAGCAGACAACTTCGCAGGCATCCAGAGCAGAGAGCTATCCAGTCTGTGTGTGGGGTATGGCCTTGCCACTAGCTTGAGCCTGTTAGAAAACTCACTCCCCCACCTCTGTGCCTTGGCTTTTCTCTTTCAAATGAGAAAGTTGTATTAACTATTGAAATCCCGTAGAAGCAACAAGTATTTTTGAGCACCTCTCAGGTGCCTGGCTCCGCACCAGGCCCTGGGGATAGGCAGAAACAGACGATGTGGTCCCTGCTGTCACAGATTACAGACTGCTGGAAGCAGCCCTTACGCAGGGCAGGACAATGAGGTGAGTGTTCAGAAATGGGAAGTACAGGCTGCTGTGGGCGCGTGTGGCAATAAGGTTTACCCTAACTGACGGGGAGAGGGGTGAATCAAATGGAAGAGAGTGAGGAAAACACTCTAGCCTGAGAGAAGAAAATGTTCAAAGACCCCGACATGAGGAGGAGAACTGAAAAAAATATTGAATGGCTGAAATGTTAGAGAAATAGATCAGCAAGCTCTCTGCTTTATGATTCTTCGTTCCTTCAGGCAACGTGCAGAAAGACATTGAGTGTTCTCTTTTCATTTCAGTGGAGACCTATAAGGTTGGGAGGGTCTTTAAGAGATTCTCTTTTTGTGAGATTGTCCTTTGGATCCCCCAATCTGAAGACAAGTAACATCATCAGAGTGTCTCTTCTGAGTCTTCCTGACTGCCATGATGGAGACGTGGCTGCTTCTCTCTCTGGCTCCTAAAGCACCTTGAAAATGTCTGTTTCAACACCATTTGGCTTGTATATTAAGGGTCAGTTGGCTTGTTTGCCTTTTTCTTTTTTAAACCACCTGTGAGCTCTGTCGGCTATGCTCTATTAAGTTCTAAGGATGAGAAAATTAATAGAGGCATAGTTCCGCCCTCGAGAAACTTATACTCTAGAAAGGAAGAAAGAGAAGTGGACAGGCAGTAAAACAACTTGAGGAGGGAAATTGGGATTCTCAGGAGCGCTTCAGAAAGGCAGAGAACAGCCACAGAGATGAAGATAAAGTCCCAGCGAAATGGAGTGCCTGATTTTAGTTGGTTTCTGAGGCCTGGATGGATCTCTGTCTTTGGGTTCCCCAAAGATATCTCTGCACTCTTCACATTAAATCCCCTTTATCTTTTCGACTTGTTGGTTTAAGAAAGTTACTTACATCAGTTTTTTTTTTTTGTACTGTTCTGTACATTTTAATACGTATGTGGATTCATGTAACTGCCACCACAACCAGAACAAAGAATAGTTACATCACTGCAAAACCTCCCCTGTGCTCTCTCTTCATAGTCACACCATTCCCTTGCCCCCTGGCAACCACAGATCTGTTCTTCATCAGTACAGATTTATATTTTTGAGACTGCCATATACTTGAAATCATTCAATACGTAATCTTTCACTCTGTATGTATTTGAGATTCATCCGAGTCACTGCATGCATCAATGCAATAGCTCTTCCCTTTTTTTTTTTTTTTTTTGTGCTGAGTAGTATTTCATTGTATGGATGTAGCACAGTTTGTTTATCCAAAGGAATAGAACTCAGAAATTAAAGGAACAAATTATTTGAGTACATGTGACAATATCCAGAAGTAGAACTGCTGGGTTATATGGTAGGTGTATGTTTAACTTTATAACAAACTGTCAAACTGTTTTCCAGAGTGGCTGTACCATTTCACATATCTACTAGCAACATATGAGAGTTCAGTTACTCTGCATTTTCATCAGCACTTGGTATTGTCAGTATTTTTAAGTTTTAATAGGCATGTAGTGATATTTTTGTGGGTTTTATTTGCATTTCCCTAGCAGCCGATGATGTTGAACATCTTTTCATGTGCTTCTTTGCCAACTTTATATCTTCTTTGAAGGACTGATTGTGTCCATTGCTCATTTTTTTCATTGGATGGCTTGTTTTCTTATCGTTGAGTTTTGAGAGTTCTTTATACATTCTGGATACTGGTTCTTTGACCGACATGGGATATCCAAATATTTCTCCCCAATCTGTAGCTTTTCATCCTCTTAACAATGCAGTGAAGCCTTTTTTAATCAAGGCATTGAGGTCAAGGTTGATGACTTCCTTTCTTTTATGTAGAGTTTTATTGGTGACAAAGTTTGGCATTTTTATGGGGTGTTGTGGCTTATGTTTGAATGTTTTGAATTCATATGTTATAAAGCGGAGTGAAAGTAAGGATGACATACATTTAATGGCAAAATTGGTTTTGTCCCTGAGGGAATCCAGTAAGAGCAAAGCAAAGAAAGCACTGGTAGATGTTAATGGCAGATGCACCTTATTTCATCCAGTGTGTAAACTCAAAGACCTTGTCCTTTCTCACCTAACTTAGCATTAGAGCCCAGAGTCACAGGAGATGTGTATTAACACATCTACCTGAATTTAACAATGATGTCAGACTCTCTAACAGAAAATAAGTCTGATTTGACTAACTGGTTTGACTATAAGAACTGGCCTTGCCAATTAGATTATGTGGCAAATATTTTGCATAAATTGAATGAGTTAAATCTGAAACTCCAAACTTTTAAAGAAAATATATTTGAAGCATGTAGGATAAAAAGGTACCTTTTCAAAAAAAAAATTAGATTGACAAAGGTGTATTGAAATGAACAACATTCTAATTTTCCTAGCCCTTTCTGAGTATATCAGGTTAAACAAAATGACTAAAAAAAAAGAGTAACTGGTATAATTGATAGAAATTTGATAAACCTTGGGAAAATCTTCTTAGCGTACCTCCCAGAAATGAGAAAGTGAATACTTCTGATGAATTTTTCAACACTGGTAGTTTCAAATTCTTTACTCGTGACAAAAATTAAAAGAAAATCTAATCAAGTTGTCAGCAGAGAGATTAAATAATTTCTAATGAGGGATCACTAAGTGATTGTTTTGGCACATATCTCAGAAAGTGTTCAACAAAATGTATGACATTGTTGTCACCTATCTATATATGTGGACAAAATTTCTTAGCACTAAGATTTATAAAAACAGAAATTGGAAATCAAATTTATTGCTGAACTTTGTCTAATTATAGTGTTAAGTAATGTTCATCACTCATATAATTCAATAGCAAAAAAAGCCAAATAATACAGTTAAAAAGTGGACAGAACTAAAGACTCCACAAGAACACTACTAGAAACAATAAGCAAATACAATAAAGTCTCTGGATACAAAATCAACTTTCAAAAATCCATAGTGTTCCTATACTTTAATAATGAAGTGTCAGAAAAAGAAGTGGAAAAAATAATTCCTTTTGCAATTGCAACAAAAAGAATAAAATACCTAGGAATGAATTTAATGAAACAAATGAAAGACCTATACAATGAAAACTGCATGACCCTATTAAAAGAAATCGAAGAAGATACAAAGAAATGGAAAGATATTCCATGTTCTTGGATTGGAAGAATCAACATTGTTAAAATGACCATATTACCCAAAGCATTATACAGATTTAATGCAATCCTCGTCAAAATCTCATCAACATTTTTTAAAGAAATAGAACAAAAAATTATCAGATTTGTATGGAAGCACAGAAGACCCTGAATTGCCAAAGCCATCCTGAGAAAAAAAGAATGAGGCTGGAGGCATCACTCTGCCCAACTTCAAATTATACTTCAAAGCGGCAGTAATCAAACAGCATGGTATTGGCAGCAAAACAGACACAGGGACCAGTGGAACAGAATTGAGAGTACAGAAGTAAACCCATATTTATACGGGCAAATAATTTCGACAAAAAAATGAAAAACATACAGTGGAGAAAGGAAAGCCTCTTTAATAAATGGTGCTGGGAAAACTGGAAAGCCACCTGCAAAAGAATGAAACTAGATTGTTGTCTATCACTACACACCAAAATTAATTCAAAATGGATTAAAGACCTATATATAAGACCTGAAACAATAAAATGCATAGAGGAAAACATAGGAACTAAACTCAAGGACCTTGGACTTAAAGAGGTTTTTATGAATTTGACCTCAAAGGCAAGGGAAGTAGAAGCTAAACTAAATGAATAGGACTACATCAAACTAAAAAGCTTCTGTTCAGCAAAAGAAAGCGTCAACAAGGTAAAGAGAGAACCATCCGAATGAGAAAATATATTTGCAAGCAATGCCTCCAATAAGGGCCTAATATCTAAAATATACGAAGAGCTCATACAACTCAATAACAACAACAAAAAATGATCCAATCAAAAAATGGGCAGAGGATCTGAACAGACACTTCTCCGTAGAGGACATACAAAAGACCAACAAGTATATGAAAAGATGCTGACCATCACTAGCAATTAGGGAAATGCAAATCAAAACCACAATGAGATACCATCTCACACCTGTTAGAATGGCTATAATCAACAGGACAAGTAATAACAAATGTTGGAGAGGATGTGAAGAAAAAGGAACACTCATACACTGCTAGTGGGGCTGCGAATTGGTACAGCCACTATGGCAAACAGTATAGAGGTTCCTCAAAAAACTAAGAATTGATCTACCATATCATCCAGCAATCTCTCTGCTGGATATTTACCCCAAAGACTTGAAAAACCATATCCCAAAAGATATTTGCACAGCGATGTTTATAGCAGCATTATTCACAGTGGCCAGAACATAGAAGCAACCAAAGTGTCCTATGATAAATGATTGGCTAAAGAAGCTGTGGTACATGTATACAATGGAATATTACTCAGCCATAAGAAGAGATGAAATACAGCCATTTGCAACAACATAGATGGTCCTCGAGATAATCATGCTAAGCAAAATAAGCCAGACAGAAAAAGTTGAAAATCACTTGATATCACTTATATGTGGGATATAAACCTAAAAGCAACAAATGAGCAGGACAAACAAACAGAATGATGGACATGGACTATAGGCTAGTGGTTACCAGAGGACTATAGACTAGTGGTTTCTCGTGGGGTGGGGGGAGGAGGGAGGAGGTACACGGGGTAAAGAGCATCAAATATAGGGTTTAGGGGGAGGGCGAAGTGGGTAAAGGGGATCAAATATATGGTAGCTGAAGGAAATTGGACTTTGGTGGTAAACACACAATAGAATATATAGGTGTCAAATGATAATGAATACTTGAAAATTATATAATTGTATTAACCAATGTCACCCCAATAAACTTAATTAAAAAATAACCCCCCCAAAACAAAACAAAACAAAACAAAACAAAGGAACCCTTAAAGGAACCAGGGAAACCTTTGAGAAGTATTCATTTACATATAAGTGACAAAGAGAAATAATTGGACAAAAGAAAGGAAATGGCAGGAAAAGATAATGTGAAGATAATAAACAGAAACCTCATTTAAATTGGAGTTTTGAGGGCCTGTAGGGGGAGCTTTCACTCACCACTCATAGTCCATTACTCAAACAGGAAGGAGTTTTTCTGCTCAGCTTCTCCAGCAGGAAGAAGGAAGATCTTTTCCTCATTTGGCAGCCACTCAGCCAATGAAAAGCCACTACACTTGGAACTCCCAGTCTCCTCCAAGAGACTCGGTGTATGAGTGCCCCTCTGAACTCCTCCTTTCCTCTCTGAAAGAAAGTTCCTCTCCTTTGTTCTCTGGACTTGCTTGTGGTTCACCATATGCCCTGAATTGCAATTCTTTGTTGTTCCTGAATAAACCCATTTTCCTGAGGGTGGGGCGGGGAAGTGGGCAGAAGACCTGAAAAGACATTTTTCCAAAGAAGACATAAAGATGGTGAACAGGTATATGAAAAGGTGCTCAACATCACTAATCATTAGGGAAATACAAATCAAAGCCACAATGAGACATCACCTCACACCTGCTAGAATTGCTATCAAGAAAAAAAAAAAAAAAAAAGACGAGATAAATATTGGCAAAAATGTGGAGAAAAGGGAACTCTCGTGCGCTGTTGGTGGGAATGTAAATTGGTGCATCCACTATGGAAAACAGTATGGAGGTTTATCAAAAAATTAAAAATATAACTACCACATAACTCTGCAATCCTACTTCTGAGTATATATCTGAAGGAAATGAAATCACTATCTAGAAGAGATATCTTCACCATGCATTATTTACAATTGCCAAGACATGGAAACAACATGTCTTCATCGATGAATGAATGGATAAAGAAATTGTGAGATATATGTATGTATAAATATTATTCAGCCATTAAAAAGAAGGAAATTCTGCCTTTTGTGATGACATAGATGGACCTTGAGAGCATTATACTAAGTAAAATAAGTCAAATAGAGAAAGAGAAATACTGTATGATCTTGCTTACATGTGACATCTAAAAAAGCTAAATTCATAGAAATAGAGAGTAGAATAATGACTGCCAGGGGCTGGAGGGTGAAGGAAATGGAAAGATGCTGGTCAAAGGGTACAAATTTCCAATTGCAGGATGAATAGATTTTGGGGATCTAATATACAATATGGTGACTATAATAAACTATACTATATTTTTATACTTGAAACTTGGTAAAAAGTAGATCTTAAATGTTCTCATACTCTCCTACTGTCCAAAGGTGGTGGAGATATTCGATATTCACTAACTTTATTGTGATAATCATTTTATAATATATATGTGTATGATGATTTCATTATGATGTACACCTTAAACTTTCAAAATGTTATATGTTAATTATATTTCAATAAAACTGGGGATCAAAAAGTATTGTTCATTACAGATAAATGCATTTGAAAAGAAACCAGCCCATCTATCTCATTAGAGCTATAATTTCAATAATAGTTTTACTTTTAAACAATTATTTAAATTTACAATATATTTGTTTTGATTGTAATGATAATTCAAAGCAGAAGAAAATTTTAATAAGAGCTTTTTTGTCATAGGAAATAAAACAGATTTAAAAGTTTGATATATATCTATATATACATATTTTTGTTGCAGAGAATTATTACAAAATGATAAAAGTGATTATAAACTGATAAAAGGCTTTTGTGCATATATTACTTTAGAATATAGTTCTCTAGAGTAAGTGGAATGGAAATATAAGTTCAAGAAGATGAAAGAATGATAAAATTTCTGATGTAAATGAAAAATTGGTTTATGTATTTTTACAGCCAGTGTTGACTACTCCTCCCGCCCTTTTCCTCTCCTGTACCTACTGCATATTTTTGCCTAAAACTTTTAAGAGGTGTCCAAGAAAAAAGTTTAAAGACCACTGGTTAATCCATTCTTTCAAAAAACTTGGGTCTACGGCCATGCCACCCTGAATGTGCCCTATCTCGTCCGATCTCGGAAGCTAAGCAGGGTTGGGCCTGGTTAGTACTTGGATGGGAGACCACCTAAGAATACCGGGTGCTGTAAGCTTTAAAAAAAAAAAAAGAAAGAAAGAAAAAGAAACTTGGATGTGTAACGAAGAAGAAGAGAGAGCAAAAGGGAGGTTTACATCAAAGGAGATTTTATTTTTTAAGATGGGAGATTTGAGCTTGTGCATGTGGTATCATTCCTACTTTTCAGAAAAGAGAGGCTTAGAGAAGCTATGATTTTATTCCAAATGAGGAGACTCTGCAACACAACCCAAGTAATACAGTTGACCCTTGAACAAACTGGGTTTGAACTGTGGAGGTCCACTTATACATTTTGAACCTGGGAGTCTGTGGATGCAGAGGGCTGTGTATATACATTGATCTACACCACCCTATATAGGGGACTTGAGCATCCACGGATTTTTGTATTTGAGGAAGTCCTGGAACCAATCGCTCTCACCTGCAGATACTGAGGGACAACTAAGTTTTTGGGGAGTCAAAAGTTATACAAGGATTTCTTTGACTGCACAGGGGTTGGCACCCCTAACCCTTGAGTTGTCCAAGGGTCAACTGTGTATCAGTCAGGATAGGCTAGGTTATGCTGCAGCAATAAGCACCCACTAGAGCTCAGTAAAATTAACATCTCAAATTTATTTCCTTCCTTTACTGCACATCCTAGTGTGGGTTGGCAGTGAGTCTGCTCATCTCCACCACTCAGAGACCCAGAGTAACAGATGATGGCTTCAATTCCACAGTCAGGGCAGCTGATAGAAAGAGATATGGCTTAGTTTTTTAAGTTGATGGGAAGTTAACACGTGTTACTTATATGTTTCAAGTGGGTCAGAGAAGTGCCAATCGAATGAGGTACCTAGAAAGGGAAAGGGCTGGAAATTTTGATGAGCAGTGCTAACAGGTACGTTTTACCTGTCATTTCCAGTATGGGAAATGGTCACAAAGTTGTATTATCTGGCACTATTTTGAGACCAGGTAAGATGGGGGTAAAATAAAATATAAGACATTGTTAGTTTATTTCAACAGATCAGAGAGATGGGTTCTGGTCTCTGATGCTTAGTTATTGCTCTGTAAGCCTAGAAGTTCCTTTGCCTCTTTGGGTCTTTGTGGAGGAGCTGATGCTTTTGCAGTTCCACCATCTTCCGCTTGTAATGCGTTTAGGACTGTAATAAGAGTTAGAAGAAAGCAAGCCCAGCCAGGACCAGGAGTGCTTCCTACAAAACACTTCCTAGTAGTTTCGCACCGATGCATGTTGGGTAATGTGCTTTCAGCCAGCAGAGAGCGGTAAGGCGATATCAGCACAATCCCGCACTGTAATAGCGGTTTTTAAAGTCTAGGGTCACTAAGTTTTGCGCGTTAGAATCGTGTTTTTTTTTTTTTTGTTTTTTTAATACCCGTGCTGGGGCTGCACCCCAGACAATGAAACCAAACCCTCTGGGAGCAGAGCCCGAACACTGGTATTTTTAAAGAGCTTCCCAGCTTTAGGCATGGGTTATTCTTTAATCCCTACTGCCTGTTAGAGGGGCTGGATGACACCTAGTGGGCGCATTCTCTTAAAGAGTCCTGGAATCAAATCCTCTCTTTTTCTTCTCCCAGGAGTTGTCAGGTTTGCGTTTTAATGGGGCGGGGGCATCAAACTAGAGGAAATCTTTGGGACACCAGCCGGCTCCTCGCGGCTTAGGGCGCGCTCACTTCCCAGCGCCGGAGGCTGTGGTGAGGGCCAGCTCGGCCCACAGCGCGCCGCTGACCGGGCGGTGGCGGCTCTAAGTCAGCTTTCAGCAGGACCGGAGAAAGGAAAAAGCGTAGACCACCACGAGGAGAGGAAGAGGCAGCGACGGAGGCGGGGCGAGGAAGAGCTAGGGAGGAGCCGGAGGAAACGTAGCCGCGAGCGGGCGGTCCCTGGTGTGGCCCTGCTTCCGGACGGCGGCCTGGTCACCATGGCAGGCCTGGACATCGGACCGACTGTGCCCGTGTGGCTGGCCGAGGACGACCTGGGCTGCATCATCTGTCACGGGCTGCTGGCCTGGCCCGTCACGCTCCCCTGCGGCCACAGCTTCTGTCGAGACTGCCTGAAGGGCCTGTGGGGCGCGAGGCGTCACTGGTCCTGCCCCACCTGTCGCGAGGGCGCCGCGCAGCAGCTGGATCTGCGGAAGAACACACTGCTGCAGGACCTGGCTGACAAGTACAGCCGGGCGGTGGGCGAGCTGGAGGGCGGCCAGGGCCGGACTCCGATTCCCGCCCCCGACCCCGCCCCCGGGCCGCAGCGCCGCACCGCTCAGCTGCGGGTAGGGTGGCGGGACTGGGGCTCCCCTCTCTCCAAACAGATCGCACTGCTTGCACCCTTTTCTCTGCACGGGTCTTTCTCCTTTCCTCATCCTTTCTATTTTCAAATTACTTTTTTCCATCTAAAAGTAGAACCCACTCTTCGGTAAGTTCAAAAAAGTATGAAGAAGCAGGAAAAACAATCCATTCTCCTGAAACCTTGTCAATACACGTTGGTATATTTCCGATTCTTTCAAGTCTTTTCCCTGTCGGTCTCTGTCTCTCTGGAATTTTTTTTATTGTGGTAAAATATATATAACATGAACTTTGCCATTTTAAGCATTTTTAAGTAGACAATTTAGTGGCTTTAGTTAGATTCACAGTGTTGTACAACCATCACTAGTATCTATTTCCTGAACTTTTTCATCACCACAAAGAGAAACTCTGTAACCCGTTAAGTAATAACTTCTCAACCTTCCAGCCCTTGGTAACCTCGAATCTTTTTGTCTCTATGAATTTGCCTGCTCAAGATATTTCATATAAGTGAAATCATAATATTTGTCCTTTTGTGTCTGGCTTCTTTAACTTACCATGTTTTCAAGGTTTATTCATGTTGTACGGTGTATCCAAACTTCATTCCTTTTTGTGGCTGAATAATATTCCCTCCTATGTATATATCACATTTTTTAAAAAATCCATTTATACATTGATGGACATTTGGATTGTTTCCACCTTTTCATTATTGTGCATAATGTTGCAGTGAACACTGGTGTACAAGTATCCGAGTCTCTATTTTCATTTTTTTGGTTCAGTACCTAAGAATGTATTTATTTGCAGGGTCATAGTCTAATGCTTTGTCTAACTTACTGAGGAACAGTCAAACTGTATTCCATAGCAACTACCCCATTTTACATGCCCATCAACAAAGTAGGAAAGTTCCAATTTTCCTTAGCTTTTGCTCCTGGGACTTAGGTCATTTATTGTATGTTTCAACCATGCTGTTTTGTCCCAGACATCTACCTGTTTGTTTGTTTGTTTATTGACATCTGCCAGTTTAGTTCAGCTTGTAGCATTCACGAGCCATGCCCACTGCCTTTCTGGCCTGAGTTAGGTGAGCACCCTGTACCATCCCTTCAGGCAGCCCCCAGACAGGTTAGTACAAACATACAGGACAATTTGTGAGTAAGGTCTGCTCTGCTCCTTCCAGAACCAGGACCAGGGGCCCATGCTGAGAATCTTGAATACTAGCATTGAGGTAGGGTGTGGGGCAGGACAAATAAAAACACCACAAAGCTTTCCTACTGCCAGGTTGCTCTTTTTTAATTCAGTGTTTTTTAGAATTCTGACAGTTGGTTCTGACAATTTCTACTTGTTTTTTATGTTTTACTCTGTGTGTGTGTTGTGGGGTAGGATGAGAGCTCGGAACTGCCTAGTCTACCCTTTTGCTGTTCTCTGCAGTATTTTTAAACAGTTGAGGTCATGTTGTATAGCCAGGTTGTGTCCTCTTTTCATTTTTTTAAATTTAATTAATAGACTTTTTTAGAGCAATTCTAAGTTTATAGAAAATTGAGCAGATAGTGTAGAAAGTCCCCAAATAACTCTCACAATTTCCCCTATTATTAACATTGAAATCATAGCAAAACGTGATATTTTGAGGGACGTCAAGCCTATTAAGAGATAAAAAAGGTCCCAGGTCAATTCCAGTTTTTGAGTTTCCAGCAAAATTTAAAATGTGAAAAAAGGCAAAATAAACTTATAAAAACTCAGGTTTATTTAGAGTTGAATGATGAACACCTTATATTTCTGTGACTCTATGTAGAAACCCTTTTAGAGGTGACCCGAAGTTCTCCATTGAGGTCTTTGTGCAGCCTGCCTCTGATGACTGTCACCAGGTCTTAAGGTTGTTGCCAGATTATGTTGGCTGTAAAACGTACTCCCACTCTCAGCCAGGCGGCTGAGTAGATAAAGCTCTTTAAGTGGAGTTGTTTAGTACTCTCTTCTGAATATACATATTTTTTTAATGTGAAGGATGTCAATAAACAAAAAGAGCTTGCACCTATACATAACTTTAAAGTCTCCAAGATCCTTTCACAGTGAACAGTTAGGTAGATCCTTTTTATTATGGAAGAGAAGAGGGGATAGTCACTTTCATTTTTGAAAGGAGTGATGAGGACACAAGATGAGCCAGAGGCAAGAGCCAGACCCTAAACCTGAACCAAATGCCATCTACTGCACCACTTACTTTATCAGCTGCCACTTACCCTGCCAAATCTCCAGGCTCTCACCCTATTTCTTCTCTGACTTGTCCTGTTCAAAATGACCCCTAGGCTTCCCTTCACACTTTACTCCCATCTCCCCTGCCCCCATCCTGTAGATGGACTTTGGTTTCCTGTTATGGCCACTGGACAATCAGTAGGGGAAATGGGCATACAAAAGGTCTGAGAGTCTGCCTCCTTGTCCTCTGAATATTTTTGTCACTTCCTTGCTTTATCCAGTCTTCATTCTCTGTTCAGAGCTGATTCTTGGGTCCAGCTTTGTGTTCTGTTTTGCTCTTTTAAAGGCGGTGGCATCGAAGAGCATCACAGAAGTTGATCACAAGCTGGCAGAGCTGGTGGAACAACTTGTAGACATTGTCAGGAGACTTCAGAGTCAGAGACACCTCCCAGAATCTGGACCAGACAATAAAATGAACACCCTGGGCATGGTAGGCTCAGCTGGGAGATGAAAGGATGTGGCAGGGGGCGGAGCTAGGGAACACTTTCCAAATGGAGCAACATGAATATGTTTGCAGTTGAAGGATGCAATAAGTCTCAATTTTTTACCATTCTCTTTACTACCAAAGAGGAATGACTAAAAGTTTGGAATTCTTTAGGTGAGGTAGGGGAGCTTCAAGCAGCCCAGGTCCTATTCTTATCACTCTACCTAACCAGCTCTAAGGTCATCAATGGCCTCTATATAAATCCTGCAGACATTCTAGTCTTCATCTTCATTGACCTTTCATCATTCTTCGACACAGTTGACAACATCTTCATTCTTGAAACTTTCTTTTCCCTCAGCTTCTGCAACACAAGTCTTCCAGCCTTCCCCTGTTTCTCTCTGGCTGCTCCTTCTCAGTCTGTTATGCAGGCTCATTCTCCTCTACTCAGCAATGAAATGCCTCGAGGCTGAGTTGTAGGTCACTTTCTCTTTCCCTCACCCAAGGCTTTAATTAGCACACATAGCTCCAGCCTGGCCCCTTCTCTGAGCTCTAGTCTGGTATCTTATCTTTTCCTCTTGGTATCTCAAAGGCACATCACTCTTAACATGTCCCAAACTGTTCCTCCTGTGGGATTCCCCCTCTGACTGGTGCTGTTATCCTTCCAAGGGCGTAAGTCAGAAGGCTGAGAATCATGTCACCTCCTCCTTTACCTGCCAAAACATCTCTCAAATCTATTTACTACTCTTGAGCTCCTTTGAGACTTCTCTAATCCATGCCTATGATCATTTCTTGCTACAAATAGCTTCCTAATAGCAGCTCCACTGTACTCCCTCTAGTCTGCTCTCCTCGTGGTCTTCAGAGTAACCCTCTCAAACACAAATCTGATCATGTAACTCATCTGCTTAAAACACTCCAGTGACACCTGTTTGTGTGGGATTAAGACCCAAATCCTCACAGAACCAAGGTCCTGCAAGATCCCATCCCTGTCTGCCTCTCCCATCTCATTTCACCAAACTCTTTCTGGTTCTTCAAGCACCAGAAAGAACCAGACTGGTCCCTCCAGCGTGTCACACTTTTTCCCACCACAGGGTTCATTCATTCCATGGAATGTTACCCTGTCACCTAGGTAATGACTGCTCATTACTCCAGACCCCAGCTAGATCACCACTTTCTTAGAGAAACTTTCACTAAACAAGTCAAATTCCCCTATTAGAGACTCATGATTCCATGTACTTTTTATTTGTAGCGGTTATTACAGTTGCAACTTGATAGATAATGATTGCTGCCATAATTTATTAATGTCTGTCTTCCCTCTTCCCTGAACTAAGCTCTGAGCTTCATGAGGGTAGAGACCTTGATTGCTTTTGTTCTTTTGTTTACCCTTGTATCCCCAGGCCTAGTGCTTGACACTAGTAAGTGCTCAAGAAATACTCATTGACTGAGTGAATAGGTGGGTTTTCAGGGTTGCAGTGTGTGGGGGTGGAAAGTCTGAGAGTCTGACTTTCACTAGTATAATGACCTTGGGCAAGTCATTTTGTCTTTCTGAGTCTCTGGTTTCTATCTGTAAAATAGGAATAATGAGGCCTGCCACCTCATTGGTTTGATGTGGGAATTAAAAGGGATCTTGTATGAAAGGTGTTTAAGCAATGTGAAAATGTAGGACAGTAAAATTAACTATGGCAATTTAGTTAACCTTGATGAACTTTAGCTCCTTTTATAAAATGGAGATAATAAACCTACCTTGAAAGGTTGTTAATGCAAATTAAAAGCGAGGGGTGGAAAGCACTCAGTAAGTGGTGCCTATTACCCTTATGATTGGTGAAAAGAATGGAAAATGGATTATGCAAAGTTAGGAAGCAAAGTCAGGTGCTAAAGGTAAGAAATTGGGAAGGTGACAGCAGATGAGAGGTTGTGCTGAGGACAGTAGGTCCTGAGGTTAAAAAAAAATCAAGGAGCATGTGTGGGAGGCCCCAGAGAGCAGGCTCTGGATGCATGCAACATGTTCACATTAGCTCTTACAATAAATATGATATAATGATATTAGCAGTCTGGGGAAGATTATTCTGGCCTTTGTGGCTTATCTCAGTAATTATCAGTATTATTTATTCTGTAAAGCCCCTGTAACATGGGCCTAAAAACTTTTAACTTTTTAAAATATTACCTAAGAAATTCATATTTATTGTACAAAATACTAGAAAATACATAAGCAGTTTAATGAAAATCTTCCAAAATGTACCACTCAGAAATAACCACTCTTTAATATTTTTGCTGCACTATGTATTATTCAGGATTATTTTCAAGGCATGTTATTTTGGGGGCCTATGTTTTTAAAAACTAGTTAGGACGTAAGTGGAAAATTGTAGTTGGATGGCAGAAGTGGAATATACTATTAGATGCATTCCAGAGGAGACCTGCATTATTTATCTATCTATCTATCTATCTATCTATCTATCTATCTATCTATCTATCTATCTATTTATTTAATGATTCATCAACAGGCTTTTTCTGATGGGATGGACATTTCCTCGGCTTCTCCAAAGCAAGGAACTTCCAACACACCTGAGGGAAAAATGAGAGACATTCTGCATGACCTAGAAGAAATCCAGGAAAAATTACGAGAAAACTTCACAGAGAAAGAGCCCCTTGAAGAAAAAAGGCAGGGTGAGTTGATTTCATTTAATAGAGGAGGATTAAACATGGAAGTTGGAGAGAAATGGCAAAATGCTCTGTGACTTTATTTTGTGGGGACATGGTCCCAGGGCCCAGCTGCATTATCTCTGTGGTGTTGTAAACGATGAAGGCATGGGCTACGGTGTGTTTGTGGCTGGCAATACTTTTGGATACGACTGGAGGTGTGATGTAATACAGGCCCTGGATGAGATAGAAACTCATTTTCTAAGACTGTAAATATAGAGCCTGGACCTGATTTTGCTAGCTTACCATTCATCAGTGTTATATGAGAAGATTCAGAAACAGGCTGCTTTTTATTTTTAACTAGTAAATGTCTTTATTAACAATACATGCGACTTTAAATAGTTCTTGATATGTTCTATTCAAATATAATCCTTGGAGCGTTTGTTAATGTTAAACAGTAACAACGTAGAAAAGAACCTTTCTGTCCTGACTTTGTAGGTTCTCTGTTGTTCCCCTGGTCATGACCGGAAAACAGTGAACCCCTGTCCTGCAGACATCAGCTCTGGTCTCCCTCAGCCCCACTTCCTGCCCTGGCCACTGCCAGCTTTATATACTTTAGGGACATATCTCTTACAGCATTTTTCTCTTTAAATGATCTTGCTCTGCTTAAGAAGTCATCCCATATTTAAGTGGAGAAACATAATTCCTTGGAAAAGTTTCTTGAGGAAACCAATTAAAACATAGTTTGTCAGTTCCAAAAATTATCTGAGAAATAAGTACCCTCTTGGCTCCTGTGTGCTCCTAAATTTAGGTTGAGTTCCTTAGCGATTTTATTTATTTATACAAATTTAAAATTAATTTTAAAATTCAACTTATAATTTTGAACATAATCTTTATCCAATCTTCTGTAGATGGGCATTTAGGTTTCTTCCATATCTTGGCTATTGTAAATTATGCTGCCATTTCAATTAACCACTTTCATTAGTTTATTGAATGTGCATTCAGAATTCATTTATGCAAATACAAGCAAATATGAATTTATATTTTTATCTCCCCTAATCTTTTTTACTCAAAAGGTAGATACTATATATAGTGTTTGGATTTTGCTTTTCTTCTTTATTTAATATATCTCGATATATTTATGAATCGGTACCTTCAGCATTTTCTTTTATAGCTGCATAATATTCCAGCTTATGGATATGGAACATTTATTTACCCAATCCTCTACTGATGGATGCATGATTACTTCCAATTGCTTACAAATAATATTGATGTTAATAACGATACATATACTATTTTATATGGGTACAGATACAGATGTAGGTTAAATTGCCAGTAAGGGTTGTGGAATCATAGGGTAAAATCATTTGTAATTTTGATATACATTGCCAAATTGCCCTCTAGTTAGGTTACACCGGTCTACACTCTCAAGGAAGAAATATGTATCCCCATAGCCTGTCAACTGAGTGTGTTGTCAAACTTTTGTAATTTTTTTTTTTACAATCTGGTGGGTTAAAAAAAGTAATGTGTGAGTGTGCCATACTTTTAATTTGCATTTCTCCATTAATTGTGTATATATCTTGTGTCTTTTAAAATTTGACTTTTAGGAACTCTTTATAAATTAGGAAGAAAAACCTTTTGTCTGAGATATGAATTGCAAATTTCATTCCCCAATTTGTCATTTATCTTTTGAGTCTATTTAGCATAGATTTTAGAATGCCATATAGACATTCTTCTATTTTCAAGTAGTAAATTTCACCAGTCTTTTCTTTTATGGCTTTTAGATTTTAAATTTACTTAGAAAACGTTACCACCCCAAGTTTAGAAAGGAATTTTCCTGTGTGTGTCTGTGTGTGTTCGTAGTTTATATTTTATATTTAAATCTTTGGTTTCACATTTTATGATGAAATCTTTCACACATTTGAAGTGTATCTGGCATGTAGACTAGTGAATTTTAAATAATATTTACATAACACCACTTTAGAGACATATCTCTTATAATATTTTTATATTTAATGATGTTGGTCTGGTTGAAATGTTGCTTCTGGAGAAACATGATTTCTTGGGAAAAAATGAACAATTTCTAAGATTATTTGAGTATGTATTTAAAAGTTTGGTTTTTTTTAAAATTTTATCTTAATATTAGTTTCAAGAATATAGTGCATTGGTTAGACATTTATATAGTTTATGAAATGATCCCCCTAATTGCTCTTTCTCTCCACCTAGTCATTACATTAATGCTAACTGCATTTCCTATGCCATGCTCCCCAGCCCCATGTCCATCTATCAACTACTAATTTGTACTTCTTTAACCCTTCTCCCATTTTCCCCACCCCCAACCCCTTTCCCCTCTAGCCATCACCAAATTGTCCTCTAAATTTATGAGTCTGTTTTTGATTTGTTTGTTCTTTTTGTTCCTTAGATTCCACATGTAAGTAAAATCATATGGTATTTATCTTTCTCTGTCTAACTTATTTCACTCTGTGTAATAACCTCTAGGTCTACCTATGTTGTTGCAAATGGTCTGATTTCATTTTTTTAATGAATAACATTCCATTGTATATATGAACTATAACTTCTTTATCTAATCGTCTGTTGATGGGCATTTAGGTTCTTCCACATCTTGGCTGTTGTAAATTATGCTGCCATGAACATAGGAGTGCATAGATCTTTATGAATTATTGTTTTGGTTTTCTTCGGATAAATATCTAGAAGTACAGTTGCTGGGTCCAAAGGTATATTGATTTTTAATTTTTTGAGAAACCTCCAGATTGTTTTCCATAGTGGCTGTACCAATTTGCAGTCTCACCAACAGTGTATGAAAGTTCCTTTTCTCCACATCCTCAACAATACTTGTTCTTTGATTTATTGATGATAGCTATTCTGACAAGTATGAGGTGAGATCTCATTGTGGTTTTAATTTGCATTTCTCTGATGATTAGTGACCATGAGTATCTTTTCATATGTCTTTTGGCCATCTGTATTTCCTCTTTGGAGAAATATCTGTTCAGATCTTCTGCCCAGTTTTTAATTGGATTGTTTTTCTGTTGTCGAGTTGTATGAATTCTTTATATATTTTAACTACTAACCTATTACCAGATGTATCATAAGCCAATATTTTCTCCCATTCTGTTGATTTTCATTTCGTTGATGGTTTTCTTTGCTATACACAACTTTTTAGTTTGACGTAGTCCTGTTTGTTTAATTTTTCTTTTGTTTTGCTTGTCCGAGGAGATATATCCAAAAAGAAATTACTGTTAGCAATATCAGAGAGTTTACTCCTATGTTTTCTTCTAGAAATTTTATGGTTTCGGGTCTTACATTTAAATCTTTAATCCATTTCGAGTCTATTCTTGTATACGGTGTAAGAAGGTGGTCTAGTTTCTTATTTTTTGCATGTATCTATCCAATTTTCCCAGCACCATTTATTGAATAGACTGTCTTTACCCCATTGTATATCCTTGCCTCCTTTGTCATATATTGAGTGTATTGGCGTGGATTTATTTCTGGGCTCTCTATTCTGTTCTGTTGATCAATATATCTGTTTTTATGCCAGTACCGTGCTGTTCTGATTACTGTAGACTTGTACTATAGTTTGATAACAGGTAGTATGACACCTCCAACTTTGTTCTTCTTTCTCAAGATTGCTGTGGCTATACGGGCTCTTTTATGGTTCCATATAAATTTTAGGATTATTTGTTCTAGCTCTGAAAAATACCATTGTTATTTTGATAAGGATTGCATTGAATCTATAGATTGCTTTGGGTAGCATGGCCATTTTAATGATGTTGGTTCTTCCTACCCATGAGCATGGTATATGCTTCCATTAATTTTATCTTCTTCATTATTTTTTTTCAATGACATAATTTACTGAAAATAGGTCTTTTACCTCCTTAGTTAAATTGATTCCCAGGTATTTTATTGTTTTCGATGTGATTGTAAATGGGGTTGTTTTCTTAATTTCTCTTTCTGAAAGTTCATTGTTGGTATATAAAAATGCCACTGAGTTCTGAATATTAATTCTGTATCCTGCTACTTTACTGAATTCATTGATCAGTTCTAACAGTTTTTTGGTGGACTCTTTAGGGTTCTCTCTATATAGTATGATGTCATCGGCATATAATGAGCGTTTTACTTCTTCCTTTCCAATTTGGATACCTTTTATTTCTCTTTCTTGTCTTATTGCTGTGGCTAAGACTTCCAATGCAATGTTGAAGAGGAGTAGTGAAAATGGGCGTCCTTGTTTTGTTCCTGATCTTAAGGAAAACACTTTTAGCCTTTTCCCATTGAGTATGATGTTCACCGTAGGTTTGTCATACGTAGCCTTTGTTATATTGAGGTGTGTTCCCTCTATTCCCACTTTGCTGAGAGTTTTTGTCATAAATGGATGCTAGATTTTGTCGAATGCTTTTTCTGCATCTGTTGATATGATCATATGGTTTTTATCTTTTGATTTGTTAATATGGTATATCACATTAATTGATTCGTGGATATTGTACTAACGTTGCATCCCAGGAATAAATCCAAGTTGATCATGGTATATGATGTTTTTAATGTATTGCCGAATTCAGTTTGTTAATATTTTGTTGAGAATTTTTGCATCAGTGTTTATAGGAGATATCTGACTATATACAGTTTCCTTTTTTTGTATCGTCTTTGTCATGTTTTGGAATCCAGGTATGGATTATGGTGGCCTCATAAAAGGAGTTAGGGAGTCTTTCCTCTTCTTGAGTTCTTTTGGAATAATTTGAGATTAGGTGTTAATTTTTCTTCGAATGTTTGGTAAAATTTGCCTATGAAGTCATCTGGTCCTGGACTTTTGTTTTTGGGGAGGTTTTTAATTACCGATTCAATTTCATTTGTGGTAATTGGTCGGTTCAGATTTTGTGTTTCTTCCTGACTCACTCTTGGGAAATTGTATGTTTCTGTGAATGTGTCCATTTCTTCCAATTGTCTAATTTGTTGGCATATAATTGCTCATAGTATTTTCTTATGATCCTTTGTATTTCTGTGGAGTCCATTGTTATTTCTCTTCTTTCATTTCTGATTTTATTTATTTGAGTCTTTTGTTTTCCTTGATGAATCTGGGTAAGAGTTTGTCAATTTTGTTTATTCTTTCAGAGAACCAGCTCTTGGCTTCATTAATCTTTTGTATTGTTTTCTAGACAAGTTTGTCAATTTTGTTTATCCTTTCAGAGAACCAGCTCTTGGCTTCATTAATCTTTTGTATTGTTTTCGTTTATTTCCACTCTGATCTTTATTATTTCCAGCCTTCTATTCACTTTGGGCTTTGTTTGCTATTCTCTTTCTAGTTCTTTTAAGTGTAAGGTTAGATTGTTTATTTGAGCTTTTTCTTGTTTCTAGAAGTAGGCCTGTATTGCTACGAATTTCCCTCTTAGGTCTGCTTTCTCTGTGCCCCATAGATTTTGAGTTGTTGTGTTTCCAATTCCATTTGTCTTTAGATATCTTTTTATTTCTTCCTTGATCTCATTGTTAACCCATTCACTGTTTAGTAGCATGTTATTTGTCCTCTATGTGTTTGTGTATTTTCCAGTTGTTTTTTTTTTTTATAGTTGATTTCTAGTTTCATACTATTGAGATCAGAGAAGATGGTTGATAGGATTTTAATCTTCTTAAATTTATTGAGACTTGTTTTGTGTTCTAACATGTGGTCTATCCTGGAAAATGTGCCATGTACGCTTGAGAAGAATGTATATTTTGCTGCTTTGGGGTAAAACGCCCTGAAAATATCTATTAAATCCATCTGGTCTAGTGTGTCTGTTAGGCCCATTGTTTCCTTGTTGACTTTTTGTCTAGAAGATCTGTCCATTGGTGTCAATGGGGTGTTAAAGTCTCCTACTATGAATGTATTACTGCGGATCTCTCCTTTTATGTCAGTCAATAATGGCTTTATGTATGCAGGTGCTCCTATGTTGCGTGTATATCTGTGTACTAGGGTTATGTCCTCTTGATTTATTGATCCCTTTATCATTATGTAATGCCCTTCTTTGTCTCTTATAGACTTTGTTTTCAAGTCTATTTTAACTGATATAAGTATTGCTACCCCGGCTTTTTTTCATTTTCATTTGCGTGAAATATCTTTTCCATCCCTTTACTTTCAGTCCGTGTCATTTGATGTGAAGTGGGTCTCCTGTAGACAGCATATGCATGGGTCTTGTTTTCTTATCCATTTGGCTACCCTATGTCTTTTGATTGGAGCATTTAATCCTCTTACATTTGAAGTGATTACTGATAGGTACATAGTTACTGCCATTTTATTATTCTTATTTGTTTTTTTCTTTTATCTTTTTCACCCCTTCTTTTTTCACAGAAGTCTCTTTAACATTTCTTGTTATTCTGGCTTGTTGGTGATGAACTCCTTAAGCTTCTTCCTGCCTGGGATGCTCTTTATCTCACCTTCCATTTTAATCGAAAGCCTTGCTGGGTAGAGTATTTGTGGTTGTAGATTCTTGTTTTTCATAACTTTGGATATTTCTTGCCAGTCCCTTCTGGCTCACAAAGTTTCCATCGAAAAGTCAGCAGAGAGTCTTATGGGTGTACCTTTGTAAGTAACTAGCTTCCTTTCTCTTGCTGCTTTTAAGATTCTCTCTTTGTCTTTGACCTTTGGCATTTTAATTATGATGTGTCTTGGTGTAGGTCTGTTTGAATTCCTCTTGTTTGGGACTCTGTGCTTCCTGAACTTGTATATCTAATTCCTTTGCCAGGCTAGGAAAGTTTTCTGTCATTATTTCTTCAAATACATTCTCAATCCCTTGCTCTGTCTCTTCTCCTTCAATTACTCCCATGATGCAGATATTGTTATGCTTCATATTGTCCTAGAGGTCTCTTAAACTATCCTCATTCTTAATTCTTTTTTCTTCTTGTTGTTCTGATTGGGTGTATTCTGCTACCAAGTCTTCCAGGTTGCTGATTCGATCTTCTGCTTCATCCAATCTACTGTTGGATCCTTCTAGTGTATTCTTCATTTCAGTTAGTCTTCATTTTTGTCCGATGCTTTTCTATGGTTTCTATGACCTTTTTTTATGCTTACTGTCTCTTTGTTAAGGTTCTCATTGTGCTCATCCATTCTCCTCAGCTAAGTTCATTAAGCATCCTTATAATCATTATTTTGAACTTTGTTTCTGGTAGGTTGCTTGCCTCCATTTCATTTAGCTTGCTTTCTGGAGTTTTCTCCTGTTGTTTCATCTGTGGCATGTTTCTTTGTTTTCTCATTGTATTAGCCTCTCTGTATTCATTTCTATGTGTTAAGAATATTTGTTTTGTCTCTCAGCCTTGGCCAGATGGCCTTATGTGGAAGATGTCCTATGTGGCCCAGTGGTGCACTCTCCCTGATGCTTCGTGCTGGGGACTGTGGACGTGATCTTTGTGTGAGTTGTGTGTAATCTTCTGTGGTCACTAAGCCTTTATTGGTGTTAGTACATCAGTGGATGGGATTAACACTCAGGATGAGTAACTGTGGGAACTGGCTGCGCCCACAGGATTAGAGGTGTTGTGTGTGGCCTGACTCCACTGCATGGGATTTGCCCTAGCAGGCTTGTGTACTTGTTGAGGCCACCCTTTGTATGTACTGCTTATGGGACTAGTCAGGAGTTTCTCTGTTGTGGTTTAGTGCCATCCTCCGGGTGCTTTGGTTCTGTGGCTCCTTCGGAGGGGCTCCCCAGAAGGCTAAGGTCAGCCGCTGCCTTTGATTGCTCATGGCTACCTGGTGGGAGCTACAAAGTGATCCTCAAATGGTTGTTGCCTATGCTGGATTTGTAGGGAAGTGGAAAAGACAATGCTATATATAGGCAGCATCCCAGTTAACCCCCATCCCTGACCTAGGGCAGTTTAGCAGAGGGACCAGTGCTCCTCAAAGCCTGACATTGCCTGTCAGTTGCTTGTAAGTCTCTGAAACTGGAAGAGCCTCTGGGTGATATGTGTGTTAGGTGGTGCAGGAACCCAGGGAGTCTCCTGGTCTATTGAGTAAATTTCCCCCTGCCACTGCAGTGTCATTTGACATGCCAGCGCTGTCTTGGTGGCTCCTTGTACAAATTTCCAATTGTAGTAAGGTCAGCTGCTGCCCACCTTGGGCCTGCGAACACTCAAGCTCTGTTTAAGAATTACCGAAGCTCATGGGCGTGTGTTTGTGGCCCGCCACCGAATGCTTCTCCTGGATTTATGGGCTTTGCATGGGCCGCATGAACTGAGTACTGTTGTTTGCTGTTGAGTTTGCGACCCAAGGAAAGCACAGGATGGGACTGGGTTGCTTGGGAGCAGACTTACCACAGGTAATTTGTAGGTTAGGTGGGGCGTTGTCTCATTGAGGTACAGGGCCATTAGGCCTACACAGCACCAGATTTGCTGCCAGCTCTGGAACTGTGGGCTCCCACCGAAATCAGATATCACTGCATGACCTACTGTCATCTGTGGTGGGCCCACAAAACCCCTGAGATCTGCCCAAGTGATATTGTTACTCACGCTGGCAGCAGTGATCTTCCCATCACTGTGTTCCCTGAATTTTGCTCACTTCGCTGGCTGAGTTTTGTTGACTGTGCAGAATGCGCCACCCCAGGGCAGGGGCAGCTGCCTATCAACATGTGGTGGGCACTTTGTGTATTGGATAGGGCAGGAGCTCAGGGGGGTCACAGGCCGTCGGACCAATAGCCTCAGTTTTCTGTAATTTCTGTGTCTGCACATTTCCACAGTCGTCACAGATCACAGGGAGACAGGCTGCTGTCTGGGGCGGTCCAACAGACCCCTGCGATCCCTTGAAGAGATATTGCAACTCGTACGGGCAGCAGTGGTCTACCCACAACTGTTTTTCCTGAAATGTGCTCACTGCACTAGCCAAAGTCTGTTGCCTGCGCAGAATGCACAATCTCAGAGAAAAGCAGAGCAAGGGAGGCTGCCTGTCAATGGGCTGCAGGCACTCTGTGGCTTGGGTAAAGCAGAATCTAAGTGAGACAAGGGCAGTCAGGCCAATACAGCCTCAGTTTTGCTGAAACTTCTGTGCCTGGGAGTTCCCACTGTAGTCACAGTGAGACGAGCTGCCATCTGGTGCAGTCCCACAGACCCCTGCGATCCCCCCATGTGATACTGCAACTCTTGCAGGCAACAGAGGTCTGCCTGTAACTGATTTCCCCCTGCAGTGCCCACCCTGTGCTAGCCAAAGTTTGTTGCCTGTGTAGATTGTGAGGGTGGCAGGAGATTGGCAGGGGCAGGGCCTTGGTGGTTGACTGTCAATGAGATGCCTGGAGCAATTTGTGGGTTGGGCAGGGCTGGGTCTCAGGGAGACAATGACCCTCAGAGCAATACAGCCTCAGTCTTTCTGCAACTTCAGTAACTGTTCACGTTTCCACAAAAGTCACAGATCACAGCAAGACCAGCTGCTGTCAGGACTGGCCCACAGATCCTTGAGATCCACCCGAGTTCGTGTTGGCAGCAGTGATCTGCCTGAAACTGTCTCCAAAATACGCGCTCATAGCCCTGGCTACCAACTGCCAATATTTAGCCCTGAATCTGTGCAGGGTGTGGCAGCCACCCAGCAACAAAAGCCCCAGGCAATCTGCAGTTTGGATAGGGAGGGCTGATCTCTTCAGACCTGCACTTCCAAATGGCCCTGTGGGAGGGGCCTGCACTGGCATGCCCTTGTTCTAGTGTCAGGAAATGCAATCTTTCCCCATATGAATCTTGCAGGAGCCTCTGAGTCACCACCAGTGCCCCGGGAGAGTGTCCACAGATGAGAGAGCCTGTGCTTGGGCCTTTCAAAGGGGCATCTAGGGTTTCATTCTCCTTCCGTCTCAGCCAGATGCCAGAATCTCCTCATAGTCAGAGTTTTTGGAAACTCCTCTTCCTTGGGCTGGGGAGCCCTTGAATAAGGCCAGGAGCCCCTCCTCCTTCAGGGACGCCTCTACAGCCTTGCTCTACCACCCAGTGATCCTCCACTACCTGCAGGTGCAGGTCCAACCTGATTAGTGACTTTGCCTCTCTTACCAGCTTCGATGTGGCTCCTTGTTTATATTATCTGACTATGATCAGCTGGACTTCAGGTGGTTTTCCACATCAGTTATTTTATAATTTGGTTGTAATTTCAATGCAGACCTGGGAAAAGGTGAACCCTGCTTTTACCTAGCCCGCCATCTTCCTCTCCATTCCCCAAAGTTTTTTATTTTAATTGTGGTAAACTACACATAACATAAAGTTCACCATCTTAACCATTTTTCTGTAGTGTTAAGTACATTCACGATGTTGTGCAACCAAGCTCCAGCACTTTTTCATTTTGCGAAACTGAATCTCTATATCTTTTAAACAGTAACTCCTCTTCCCCCTTATCCCCCAGGCCTTAGCAACCACCATTCCACTTTCAGTTTCTATGAGTTTGATCTAGATACTGTATATAAGTGGAATTATACAGTTACTGTCTTTTTGTGACTGGCTTGTTTCTCTTAGCAAAATGTTCTTAAGAGTCATCCATGTCATAGCATGTCAGAATTTCCTTCCTTTTTAAAGCTAAATAATATATTCTTTTGTATGTAATACCACATTTTGTTTATCCATTCAACCATTGATGGACACTTGGGTTCCTTCCACCTCTTGGCTATTGTGAATAATGCTGCAATGAACATGGGTGTACAAATATCTCTTCAAGATCCTACTTTCAGTTTTTTTGAATGTATGCCCCAAAATGGAATTGCTACATCATACCCTAATTCCGTTTTTATTTTTTTTAGGAATTAAGTATACATGTTCAGTATTTTTTAAAATTTAGCTTATAAAATTTAAGTATGCATTAGCAGGTAGAATGTAGTTCTTTCGCTGTGGTTATGTTGTTTTTGATTGTTTAGACCAGTCCAGAACATTTTTACAACAAAGAATCTGCAAATATCACTGTTTCCTGAAACATCATTCCCTAAAGTTTTCACATGATTGTTTTTAAGACAAGGGGTCAGTTGTTCTTCAAGTCAGCGCTTTAACAGCTGCCAAGCAATTTGACTGCTTCATCACCATGACTTCCTTTGACCCTATGTAATACACCATGAGCTGCTGTGGAAACTACATTCTGTGCAGGACAATTCTACTTAAACAGAATAGTGCTATAAGAGATGTGTTCCTGATAATATTTTATATTCCCAAAGGACCCTGGCTACTTTTTTAAAAAGAAAAAAAACCCTGTGGCTTATTCTCTTCTTTTAGTAGAAAAACAAAAGATTCTTTAGATTCTATTATAAAGAACTTTTTCACTAATTAAATTTATATAACAAATATTTCTGTAAAATCAATTGCTGAATGAAGCAAACATTTTTTTTCTTTTATAAAACCTATCACAACCAGTGGGCAAACAATAGATTTTTGACCCAGAGAGATTAACATATCATGAAACTTCATCTCTTTGATAATTACCAGTGTTTTATTTAATAGTTACTCAGCATTTATGAATCTATATCATGTGTCATTTTTTTCTAAATACCTTTAAGAACCAGTCAAGTATAGTTCATTTTCTCCACCAATAGGAGAAAAAAATGGTGTTAACTAAAAAACATTTTTTAACACTATGATTAAAAATAAGTAAAAATCCTGATATGTCTCCTCAGGCAAGGGAAACAAAAGAAAAAAATAAACAAATTGGACTACATCAAATGAAAAAGTTTTTCACAGCGAGGGAGACCAAAAACAAAATGAAAAGACAACATACTGAATGAGAGAAGACATCTGTCAATGATATATCCAATAAGGGATTAATATCCAAAATATATAAGGAACTCATACAACTGAACACCAGAAAAACAAACAACCTGATTAAAACATGGGCAGAGGACCTGAATAGACATTTCTCCAATGAGGACATACAGATGGCCAATAGACATATGAAAAGATGCTCAACATCACTAATCATCAGGGAAAGAAAGGCAAATTAAAACCATAATGAGATATCACCTCACACCTGTCAGAATGTCTATCATCAATAAATCAACAATATTTGGCAAAATGGGAACCCTCATGCACTGTTGGTGGGATTGTAAATAGGTATAGCCACTATGGAAAACAGTATGGAGGTTCCTCAAAAAATTAAAAATAGAACTGCCTTATGACCCAGCAATTCTACTTCTGGGTACTTATCCAAAGAAATCCAAAACACTTATTCGAAAAGATGTATGCACCTGTATGTTCACTGCAGCATTATTTACAATAGCCAAGATATGGAAGCAACCTAAATGTCTACCAATAGATGATTGGATAAAGATGTGGTACATATACACAATGGAATATTAGCTATAAAAAAAGAATGAAATTTTGCCATTTGCAACAACATGGACTTAGAAGGCATTATGCTAACTGAAATAAGACAAAGACAAATACCATATAATTTCACTTATATGTGGAATCTAAAAAAATAAATGAACAAACAAAACAGAAACAAACTCATAGATGCAGAGAACAAATTGATGGTTGCCAGTTGTAAGGAGGTTGGAGGGGAAGGGTGAAAAAAGTGAAGGGATTAAGAAGTATACCGTTTTCAGTTATAAAAACAGTCACAGGGATGCAAAGTACAGCATAGGGAATATAGTCAATAATATCGTAATAATTATGTATGGTGTCAGATGGGTACTAGACTTATTGAGGTGATCACTTTGTAAGTTATATAAATGTCTAATCACTATAATGTACACCAGAAACTAATATGATAGTGTGTATCAACTGTAATTGAAATTTTTTTAATTAAAAAAATAATAATAATAAGTAAAAATCTTATCAGCTTAATACAAGCATAATGGTACCTACCTGAATTTTGATCCTGGCTTCTTGAAGGGCAGCTCTCCTACTCTGTGTGATGTCACAGTCCACACCCTAGACAAGGTCTTTCATCTCTTCTTGGTTTGACTCTCGGGTTCTCTTTAGACTGTTGTCACTTCAAGATATAAATGGGGGAAGATTTCACCTTCATTGTCCACGCTCTGACTTTACTTTCTCTTCTTCTACTGTAGTCATTGCAAGCATACAGTAGTATTAAGTTAACAATTAAACTTTAGTACATTAAGAGGGAAATAGGAGGTGTCAGTAATTGAGATGAATCTCACACTAACTCATGTTCCTCAGTTTTTACAACAGTTAAAAGTTTTTATAACAGTTTAAAGCATTGACATGGGATTCATGAATTTTCTGGGTGTCAGGGAACTGTGATCCCCTGGAACTGTATAAGTTAACTTATTTGATAAATATACATCAAACATTTCCTATGCATCTGGCACTGGGCTTGGTTCTTAGAGCATATAGATGCACAAGGAACCAGCAAGGACTTCATAGCTTAATGGGGAAACAGACAGTAAAAAAGTCCATAGTGAGTACATGGGGCTGTACATACCTGAGCTGGAAGCACTGCCTAGTCAAGTCCTGACACTAAAAAATGTGCTGCTGATGAGGAAGACAAACCATGTGCCCCAATCACAGTGTTTAGGTACCTTCTGTTTGCCTTTTTCTGATGAGACTTTTTCCCCTCTCCCAATTTTTTTGATTCTTTAGTTAAACTCTCAAAAGCTCCATCTTCCTCCTCATGCCCACTGGTTGACCAGAGCCAGCCTGCATCCAAGCAGGTCTCCCGGTTTGCTCAATGTAAGTATGTGGTCTGCTTCATCCTTGGGTTTGGTCTGCTGCAGAGGGGAGCTGCAAGAGCATGCTACGTCCATCTCCCTGCTGCCTGTCTTACTACCCACAGACTAGGTCCCTCCACATGGGGAGCTGATTACAAAGACAAAGGGGATTGAAGACGCAAATTCCAGGCTAAGCTAGACCTGTGAGCATTTGGAGCCCAGGCATCTTGTGGGCATCCATGCTGGGGCCACCACATGTGGCCAGTGGTCCATTCCCCAACCCATTTAGGTTCTATTGCTGTCCCAGTCCGGAGTAGACCTTGAGAGCATAGATGCTGGAGCCAGACTGCTTGGGTTTGACTCCCAGCTCTGCTATCACTAGCTGTGTGATCTTGGACAGTTACGTAACCTCCCGGAGCCTCTGTTCCCTCATCTGTAAGATGGAGATAATAAGAGCACTTACTTCCCATGGAGGCTTGTCATTAGTGTTAAATGAGTGAATGTGTATAAATGTGTGCCTAAAGTAGTAATGGTATGTAAGTGTTAGCAATTATTTACTCAGTAGGAAACAGTATGAAATACACAAAATGAATAAGACCTGATCCTTATTCAGGAAGCTTATGTATAACTAGAGAGATATAAACAGCTATGGTCATAAGTCACTGTACTACAGGTAGAAGATGATATTATTAGAGAATAGGTAAAGCATGAGGAGTGTTTAGGAAAGCAAGAGGTGACTTTTTGCTTGGGTGGGATTCAGAGAGGGCTTCCTGAAAGAGGGTTAACATTAAGTAGAGACTAAGGTGGGAAAAGGGTAATCGGCAATGTCAGGGGTATGTACAGAGAACAGCAAGTTGATGTACCAACCCTAATGCCAGTATGAGTAAAACTTTGTCACACTCAAAGATACAAAGCTGCTTTTTGGTATTTGAGGACCTCTTAGCTTGGACAATTAGAGCTGGCTGCTCACGTTCTTGTTTTTTTCTTTAGGGGCCGTCAGTCTAACCTTTGACCTGAGGAGCCTCTCCTGTAGCCTGAAGGTGTCTGAGGATTGCCAGACAGTGACCGTGTCTCACTTCTCACGGTTCTATCCCTGGAGTCATGAGAGGTTTGCAACCTGCCAGGTCTTATGTTCCCAGGCCTTCTCTTCTGGGCAGAAGTACTGGGAAGTGGACACTCAGAATTGCAGTCACTGGGCAGTTGGCGTGGCTTCCTGGGGGATGAGCCGTGACCAGATCCTGGGAAGGACCAGGGACTCCTGGTGTGTAGAGTGGAAGGGGACTAGCCAGCTCTCTGCATGGCACATGGTCAAGGAAACTGTCCTTGGCTCAGAAAAACCTAGGGTAGTGGGCATCTGGCTGGACCTTGAGCAGGAGAAGCTTGCCTTCTATTCAGTGGCTAATCAGGAGAAGCTTCTGTTCGAGTGCCCAGTCTCTGGTTCCTCTCCCCTGCACGCTGCCTTCTGGCTATATGGCTTACATCCTGGAAACTCTCTGTCTATAAGGCCTGTAAAGGTATAAAGGTTCTCTGGAGTTAAAACATGGTGGTTTCCTGACCTTTTTCTCTGCCTTCAAGCAGGGTAGCAACCTGACAAGAATCTCACTCCCGAAGTTAAGGGGTACACGTAAAGGGTTAACTCTGCAGACTTGGGATGTTCAAACTCTGCACATTCCAAAGAAAGGAAGGGCCCTTGACTGGCTCCTGGAAGATAATCTCTAATCCCTGGAATATCCTGCCTGCTAAGAGTGACTTTGTTTACCTGGTAACCTTAGGCCAGGAGGTTATCAGCTTGACCTCTGGAGGAGCTGGAGACTTATGTTAGCCACATGAGCAGTAGGGCCTGCCTACATGACTGACCCCCAATAAAAGCCCTGGACTCCAACACTTGGGTGAGTTTTTCTGGTTGGCAATACTCCTTGCACGTTGTCACCTATTGTTGCTGGGAGAAATAAGCATTGTCCATAGAACTTCACTGGGAGAGAATAATTAGTGTCTCTTGGGTCCTGTCCTATGTGCCTTTGCCTGCTGCTTATTTTAATCTGTATCTTTTCACTGTAATAAACTGTAACCAAGAGTATAACAGCTTTGCTGAGTTCTGTGAGTCCTTCTAGTGACTCTCAGAATCTGAGAGTGGTTTTAGGGACCCGCCAACACAAGGGGCATATTATCAGTCTCTGTGTAATAATATTACCATAAACTTAGTGGTTTCAAACAACACACGTTTATTATTTCAGTTTCTGTAAGTCAGGAGTCAGGGCACAGCTTAGCTGAGGCCTCTGCTTCAGAGTCTCACAAGCTGTAGTCACGGTTTGAGCTGGGGCCACGGTGTCATCAGAGGCTTGACTGGGGAAGGATCTGCCTCCAAGCTCACATGGTTGTTGGCAGCATTCAGTTTCTCGTGAGTTGTCAGACTGAGGGCCTCAGTTCTTGTTGTGTATTGGTTTGATATATTTCAATTGTTTATGACTTAAGTGAAGTTGTTTTAATACTGTTTATGGCAAAGACAAAAAAATATTTTTAGAAGTAAAATTCTTTTGATATAAAAATAAAGTAAGTCGGGATGTCATTATCGTATCTGTAGGATGTTGATAAGCACTCAAGCTCAGCTGTTACGGCCCCTCTGGGGGCTTATCAATAAGAATATGTGAAGAAGCAACTATGGCAAGAGGACACTTAGACTATAAATACTGAGAGTTTGCAAGGAATATCTGAGAGTTTCGGTCTGGGCAAGGCAATACTTTGCTGACCTGAAGAGCTTTCCGGACATCCTTGGAACATTAACTCCTGCCATGGTAAAGGTGACTCTTACCAGCAGTGAAAAGAGATCATCTTGCCTAATAGTGATGCCATCATTCCATAGCAATGTGCTCTAGCAACAGGGACTTTTACTTTGCACTGGCAGCTAATGTCAGCTCCCGGTTGGCTAAGTCTTCTCTCCCAAGTACCAACTGGTATAAAGGTACATCTCAACTAAATTGGGACTTCATTCTTTTCATCTCCCCTTTCCTGAAACAATAGTGTAATTAATCTCATTGGTTTAGAGAACGTTACTTCTTTATTGGCTTATTAAGAGACTTTATCCTGTATGCTATTGGCTGGTGAAATTATTATAATTCCCTCAGTGAAGCTGTGTTAAACAATTGTCAAAGACAAACTCAGTCTCAGCATAATTTGTCCCCAAAACAAAACAGATGGGGTGGGGGGGCGGTGATCATGAGTCTTACAGTCTGGCCAGCACAGGATGTCATTTCATACTTGATTTCCTCTATTTTTAAAAATCATTTTGTCATAAAACAGATGTAGAGAACCACATAAAACACGTGTGGAGTGGAATGAATTCCTGTAAGGTAAACACTCTTGTTAACTACCCTTCAAGTCAAGAAATAAGAGCTTGCTACCTACCCAGAAGCTCCTTTGTGGGCCCCATCCCAATCCCCAAAACCTCCTTCCACCTGAAAGGAATCCTAACTTTTACAGTGATTACTTCTTTTTTTTTACTTCTTTTCTTTAGAGTTATGCATCCCTCGCCACAAGTTTATCTTGCCCATTAAAAAAAACAAAAACAAAAACAAAAACCCTGATATCTTTTGCTTAACAGCTTTGTTGAGATGTAATTTCCATACTAAAAAATTCACCTATTTAAAGTGTACAAATCAGTGTTATTTAGCATATTCATGGAGTTGTGAAACCATCACCATAATCTAATTTTAGAACATTTTCATCATCCCCAGAAAGAACCCTCATACCCATTAGCAGTTGATAAATCTTCTTCTAAGTCTCCTAATCTACATGCTTCCCCCTCCTTTTCTGTTCCTTACAGTTCACATCTGTAGGACCCCAGGCTGCATTAGCACCTATTTTAAAGATGTGGAAATTCAACTCTGTTAGACTGGGTTGAGCCTTGCCACACAAACCAGCCAGGCAACCTTTGACAATGCATTTAACTTCTTTGTCTCTCTTTCCCCTGTAAAATGGAAATCATAATTATTTTCTCTTCCTTATCTTCCTTCAAAGGTTGCTGAAAGAATTAAGTAAGGGTTTCTGAGAAAATTGGGAAAATGCCAGGGTGATTATAACCATAGAAACAATGACAACTATATTTTACTCTCACACACTTTGGTCTCTTAACATTTTGAGATTCACACCTGAGTTTGGTATGTATGCTTGAAAATGGGCAAGCAGAATATTTCTGCAGGATCTTCTAATTTTGCTCTCTGAGCCTCATGACCACCCCGTGTGATGAATTTTACTATCCTTCTGTTAACACACAAGGAAGCAGAGGCCAGGGCAGGGTCAATCAGCTGAGTGTGGCAGAGCAGGGACCAGGCCCAATTTCCCCACACTCAAGTCTCTAACCTTAATACTCTCTGATAAGGTTCCATGCTGTGACCAGGACCTGGCGTTCCAATCTGATAGGACACAGCTAGCCCTAGAGCCATGAGGTGTTCTTTTTTTTCCGGTTGTGGTTGGTGGTGGTCCTCAGTATACTGGCCTTAGGTTGTCCAAGCAAGGACAGGGCTTCTCTCTGTGCCAGATGAGCATTAAAAGGCTCTATGTTCTCACTTTCTGCATTATGGAGCTTTTATCTTCTCACCCAGAGTCACCTTGATGCTCACCTTTTAAAAGTACTGAAAATTTAAAGACCAGAGATTTAGCTTCTTGAGGCTTTGATTAAATACCATCCTCTCAAGTGGTTTGGATAAAGGGGGCTCTGTGAGCATGGGGTTTATCAGCTGGTCACATGCTTTCCCCCAACTGGAGCCTAAGCACAAGAATCATAAAGGTAGAGAATAAAGGTTATCACTTTTGGTTTCCTTGCTTTTGTCTTGAGCTTTCTGTCAGTACAACCCTTTCAGTACACTGCGGAAAATGGCACCCTTCCCTGGCACAAACATACAATCCTCCAAAGGAGAACCGAAGTTGAAATGCCTCTTTTCAAATGGAGATGGAGGACCTCCCACTCGGGTCTGCATTGTTTCTGAGAGGAAATTGTCCCCCCACACATCAAGCCTGAAAGACTTCTCAGGGGATGAAGGCTCTTTCCTTGGGGAGAGCACCAGGAACTCCCCCGTGGGCAGCTTCTCACCCTATCTGGAGATGTTTCTCTCAAACACTTGTGTTTTCTTTCAGGCCTTGTCTCTTTTAAGTGCTTTTTTTTTTTTTTCCTGGGAGTCCAGGGAGAAAGAGGTAGTGTGATGTCAGTGATGAGGGCTACCTCTGTGTATTTCTCCTCTTCTCCTCCACCTCAGACACATACTCACACTCACCTGCTGGGGAGGAAGCTACTGGAAGGTACTTGTCAAAGAATGTCCAGCCTAAGAAAAAGTCTTATAAGAGTTTATTTGAGCCAAGCTGATGACAATTGCCAGGGAGAGGACTGTGGATGAAAAAGGGGGCACATACTAAACCTGACAAGCTCAGGGGAGGCCTGCATGGTGGGCCTTACAAATTCAGGGACCAAAAGTAACCACAGAGGATGGTCCGAACATAAAAATTCCTGACTAAAAGTGAACTGTGACAGGTAAGTCACATCCTGAGCTTGTAGCTCCCTTGACAAAGGTCAATATTTACCTTAACTGAGCCTGTCCATGTCTTTTTGCACCTAAGATAATACACCCTTGGAATATCAGAGTGATCCCCTTTTTCTGGACCCCTCAGGGTACAGCCTCCCACCGGAGCACGAGCCCACAGAACCCCTGTTGTTATCTTGTTGCCCATACACCATCTCTATGTGTATAAATGTTAACTAGCCTGTACCCACCAATGTAAAAGTGTGTGTCTCTCCATTTTATTTTCTATCCAATCTCAGAGATTTCCGCACGTTTCTTTCTCTTACCTCCCTAATCTACCACCGATGAATTTCATATAAACCCTCAACTGCTTACAAGTCTTCTCCTTTGATTCTAACATAAAATAGGCTGTAAAACTACCATTTTCTGAAGCATTTTCTCAGTCTGTTAAGATTTTGCTTCCTGGCAATTGTCGTAAGTTTGGCTTAAAAAAACTCCCAAAATTCTTTTTCTTAGGCTGGATATTCTTTTTTTAACACACTGTTGTGCCCGTTATAGGGATGCAGGGCTTTGGGTTCCTGGAAGAACTACCTGCTGAGCAGGAAGCCACCACCTTCGTACACTCACAGCAACCTCCAATACAGTTATATCTGCCCCTTGCTTTTCCTCAAATACATTTTTTTTTTCTGGAAAATTTTAATTTGAAGACTTTATTTCCTAGATGATTGCAGAAAGAAACTGTGAAATGAAACGATGTTGCTCTCTGGGGAGACCTCTCAGGCCCTCTAGCTGTGATAGAAGAAGTCCCTTCCCCAGGGTTAGGTATCTGGGGCTTTTGAGAGGAAAAGGAGAATTTTTCTTGGTATATGCTCAACTCTATCATCTTGCACTCCCTCAGCCCCAAACCCCAAATTCATCCACTTGCATAATTGCTGAAAACCCTAATCACAGCATGATTATCCTTCCAGAGGATTGCAGACTTCTTTAATTATACTTAGTTTATGCTAAAGATTTATTTTTAATTTGGGCTTTACCTTCCTAATCACGCATAGTATTTTTAGGACAGGGTTTCCCAAGCTTCAGTCTTTTATGTGCCACGATTGGTTACATCTGTATGTCTCCTGTACCTTTTTTTACTTATTTTTTTTCTCCTAAACCGATTCACTTTTCTCCCTTCAGGTATATTTATTTCAAAAGGAAAATTAAAAATATATGTAAATGGAAACCAGAATCATATGTCTTAAAAAGCAGGGTAACCCTAAATATATGTGTCAAGGAAAACAAAACAATGTTACTACCTTGATACTATAGTCTGTGTAAGGCTCTGAACCTGAGGCTTACTCTCTCCCTCCCTCTCAATAGATTATCAAGTGTTAACGACGATTTACTGAGGCTTTCACCTTGACTTAATCAAGATGGAAAGATAATAGAAAAGGGAATATCTTTCTGGCCACAAGAGTCACTCTGATGTCCCTGCATCATTTATATTTCTCTTATTTTACCATGTCAGGAAACAGGATTCCAAAAATTGGTCTGGTGAAATTTGGAAGACTGTGTCTTCTTTCCCTGCTCAGTGAAATGGTCACCTTTATTTTTCAAAATATATATGCCCTGGGGGAGAAAACCTTATGGTTTTGATCACTGACAATCTCCAGGACACAGTGTCTGAGAGCTACCATAGGATCTCTCCTCCTACCACTTCCTGTGCAATTAGTCACCAAGTTCTGACTGGATTCTGCCATCTCAAATCATCTCAATTCCAGTCCCTCCTCTTCCCTCTGCATCTAAACACTGGTTCAGACTCTCATCACTACTCTCCTGGATTATTTTAATTTGAGCCCCTCCAACTCTAGTCAGAACCCCTTCCCATCTAGTCGCATTCGGCTGCTGTGAGCTTTCCGAAACACAAATAAGATCATGTTGCTCCTTTGCTTAAAAATCTCCAGTGCCTACAGCAGAACGTTCCACTTCCTTGCTCTACTCTTTCCTACCTCTAGCCCCTGTTTCCTGTCATCCTCATACACCTTTCACCCCAGCCACCCTGCTTTGCGTCATATATACTTTTGCGCATCCACTTTGCTTTGCCTAGAGTATCCTCCCCTTGTCCAGAGAGAAGTCACCATTGAAAATGGTGCACGATGAGTTTAGATCAGATCAAAGCTGATCCACTAATACTAGGAATGAATAGTTAGGTCACTCAGGCTAAAACCATGGTCATTTTCCTAGGTGCTTTCTGGGGATATCTGCATTTTTGCTGGGTTATGGCATTGTGTTGCGTGGGGGATCATCTGTGAACACAGCCATGCAGAGAGCAGATTACTAGAAGGAATGGGACACAGGCACATAAGTCTGGCTGGTTTCAGCTAGAGCTGGGGCGAGGAGGGAGGAGGTAGAAAGAGATTTAGATTATGAGATGCTAACTTTTATGCAAGGTTTTTGAAAAGGGAGGTTTGGGTATGTAGATAATGATTTGGAGGATTCTGATGAGAGGAAGGATGGATGTCTAAAGATGAATTGCCTTGTCCACAACTTGCCTGCCATGATAACTCTGTGATGTTTATTACTGTGTCCCTAGCACCTGGCACAAAGCCTCAATATGCTGAAAACAATAACTATGTTAAATGACTTAATACACATGATATCCTACCTTAATGTCTCACTTAAAGTATTGCTATTCTTTTAAATATTTCTATTAATTTACTTAAAAGATATAATTATTAAATTCACTTTGACATTTTACAAAAGATGCTTGTACTAAAAATTAATTCATAATCTTTAATGTATTTTTCTATTCTTTGTACTCTCATCTAATATTTATGTATGTCAATTAGTTTTTAATTACCCAATTAACACATGAGCATGCTTGTAAAAGTTCAAAATCAGAAGTTGCATAAGTGAACATATACTTAGTTTTTATATAGTTGTGATTATATATATGGTTTTATATTTCCATTTTTTTACCTATTTTGTAAATACTTTTCTATATCTTTAATAGTCATTAGTCTCAATGACTCCAAAGGTCCAATTATTTTATGTCATACTTAATTTAGATATTCCCTTTTAATTGTATGTTTTTCTATTTTTTAACTATTGTGTAATATTGCTATAAATAGAATATATAGGTATATGTATAGTTCTTTTGAATTATTTTCTTAGAATATATTTAATTGTGGTGATTTCTTTGCAATGATAAACAGAAATGATAGACTTACTATTCTATGGAATTTTTGGTTTTGCAGAAATAGCTTGTGGCCTAAAATATTTTGAGAATCACTGGTTGGTATATAAGTCAGCAAAAATTTTAATGTCTCTACAATGATTAAAAATTTTATTAGATCCGTTTTTGCTTATAGTGTTTATAATTTGGTAGCAGTCTAATCAGTTTACCCTTGGAAAGATAATGCAAGTCAGCAAATGAATTCCAAATTTTAAAGTGCAGCTGTTAAGGGTGATAATGTAACTATGAACTATGTGTTAAGCAACATGATAAATGCTTTACCTGCATCGTTATTTTTTAATTCAATATATTGGGGTGACATTGGTTAATAACATGAGTTTCAAGTGTACGATTCTATAATATGTCATCTGTATATTGCATTGTGTGCTCACCACCAGTCTAGACTCCTTCCATCACCATATATTTGACCCCCTCTCCCCTCTTAATTCTTCTCCTACCCGCTTTCTCCTCTGGTAACCATCATACTGTTATCTGTGTCTATGAGTCTGTTTTGTTTGTTCATTTTGTTGCTTTCTGTTTCACATCCCATGTATGAATAAAATCACATGGTTCTTGTCTTTTTCTGTCTGACTTATTTTGCTTAGCATGATACTCTCAAGGTCCATCCACATTGTTGCAAATGTACCTGCATTATTTTATTTAATTCTGAAAAGAGCCCCTATGAGATAGCTCCATTTTGCTGACAAGGTTAAGGTTTTCCAGAGAAATTATGTAACTTGCCCAATGTTGCACAGCTAGTAAAGTATTGGAGATGAAATGTAGACTCCAGAGCCTGTGCTCTTAACCATTCCATAAGGAATCAAGGCTTTTATAGGGGAGGATGGTCTGAGAAGCTTCTCAATATTAATTATCTCTTAATTGAGGGCATTTGCTTTACAACCTGTATCTGAAAAGAGCTTAAGAAGATTAAAAGAAAACTGGCTGCAACCTCAGCAGATGAGGATCTTGTCTGGAAAAATTTCCTTTCAACATGGTTAGTTATAATCAAATGCCTTTTGATAAGTAACTGTGCTGAGTGATGTACCTTCTAGCCAAATCAAGCAAACAGACTCTCCGTCCTCTAGAGACTAATCCATGTGACTATGCAGAGGACATCGATGTTTGAACAATGAACCAAGAACAAAGCATTAAAAGGCAAGATAGAATACTTACCCTGTATTGAGGCACTGGACTTTTCTGCTATACCAGAGTGGACTTGGCAGGAAAAGGAAGACTTCCTGGAAGGAACGGGAGACAAAAGTGAAGAATGGGCAGATGATGGATGCTTCTTTGCGTTTGACAGACCAAAGATAGATGAGTCTGAAGGGTGGATTTGATGCCAATCCAAGTCTAATTTGGCCTCATGCCCAAGACTATGTCTAACTCACCAATCAGAGGCCAGCCTCTTGTTCCACCCTATATCATTCATTTAACATACATATATCTTCTACCCAGCAGGCCTGCCCACTGGCCCTGGGTGTTTCGCTGTCCTAAGACTCAGAGAGAGGCTATGTTGCAAATTCCTCCTTTGATAGGCATAAAAGATGGATCCTTTTGTTAACCTGGCAAAAGTACTTTGTTTAGACATCCCTATGTCCCCTGCGCAGTTGAGGAGACATGAAGTCTATCTTGTGATGGTAGAGCTCCTTCCTAGCAGCATTCTAGAGGAAAATTCCATCAGCACCTTTTAGATATCAAACTGTCCTCTTGGCTTTATCCAATCTACTTAATATACAGTAATCAATCTGTAATAGCCCAACAGTAAATTCCACTGCCGACAACTCCATTCTCTGGCTTATGTTTTGCTGCACTGTGTGTCATCCTGTGGCTCTATTTTTAGGCTCAGAGAGGGGTACAAAAGTCACTTCCCGCACAATTTATTATATTTATTCAACATTTATGTATCACCGACCATGTACCAGGCCCTATTTCCTATTATGTTTTCTTATTATACTAACTCATTTAATCTTCATAATAATTCCATGAGGTGTCATTCCCACTTGATAGCCGAGGCTACAGAGAAATTAAGCAACTTGCCCAATGAAATAATTGGCAAAGCTGAGGTCCAGACTTAGACAGGCAGACTCCAGAGTCCTTGCTCTTAACCACAGAGCTATGCCATCTCCAGGAGAACTTCATAGTGACCCCTGATGGATGTCTTATTATGAGAAGGGTATAAAGCTCAAGGCAAGACAGGAGATTAGACCTTCAGAAATATAGCTGATCAGTAGATGAAGAGGGGCTGTAAAAAGACATTTACATTGCCTGGGAGGCACTTTCTGGCATGTTGGACGCCCCCCTCCCACTTTAGTGAGTGTTGGCCTCTGTTTATACCAAACCGTTAGTTGCTGCCTGCTGTACACTCTCGCTGATTTTCTCCTTCCTGCACCGCTTGAGTCTGGATTTTTTAGTTTTATTTACAAAGGAGTTCCCAATATTATTTCTGCAATATTCTCCCCCAAATAAACTTTTCTTTCTAGTCCTCTGCCTTCCAGACATTTTCCCATGCGAAAGCCTTTACCCAGTACACATATGCACCACAACAAAGACTTGTCTTTTCTCACACTCCTGGAGAAGTGTGTGAGAATTAACATTGTCACCACAGAATTAACGTTGTCACCATTGGCAAGATGATGCAAAGGTCTTGGGGTCAAGATTCTCTACAAAGTGTTGCCTGGAGTGAGCAGTGGCCTAAAGAGTTTGCCTCTCTGTAAAGGGCTTTTGTTCTTTGTGATACGATATTTGTGTAATTCATTAAAAAAATTTTTTTATGTATTTATTTGAGCCAAATTGTGACAACATATGCCAGAGAGCAAGATCTCAAATGCTCCCTGTAATTCAGTTTTGTTTTGTTTTTTTAAGGAAAAGCTTTTTCACATACATGATTTCATGGGATCCTCTAAATGACTCTATGAAGTAGAAGGCTGGGAAGAGATTAAAGACTTCATTTGAAGACAGGAAACTGAGGCACAGAGCGGTAATGTGACTTGCCCAGAGTCACACTCTGGGCATGGCAGAGCCAGGGCTCAATCTTAGTTGCACTGCCTTTAGCAATTCATGATATCTCTTGTTTTTCTTATCTACAGAGTAGTGGAATTCTAATAGGTACTCTGTAAGGGTCTTTCCAACTCAAATATTTTTAATACTCAAATTTGGAGGAATACTTTTCTCTGAAAGATCACATAAGCAAGCCTCCTGAATTTCACATTTCCATACATCTTATTTGCATCCATCCTGGACTATGACTTCATTATCTTGCAGTGAGCAGGAAGTGCATCTTTCCTGTCTTTCCTTATATCACAGAGAGAGTGCTTTTTTGGAAGGGCTTCCTCCCCTATGCTCATTAGGGACATCATATAACTAAGATGGTGAAATTTTTGATAAACATAACAGCATATTTGCCTCAATACCTGCAGATTACAACTTTTCAGTGAACTTTATGATAATGATACCTGAGATCAGTATAAGAAATACCATGAATCTGGAACTGTACCAAATGCTTGACATGTATTATCTTATTTATTTTTCACAACCACCTGAAGAGGTAGGTATTCTTATCATTACTTCTATGTTACAGAAGAAGGGACAGTCTTGGAGAAGTAAAAGAACTCACTCAGGATCACATAAGTATTAGGTGACTGACTCAGGATTCAAACCCAAGCAATTGTCAGTAGCTCTTAACTTGCTGCACCAGACCACATGGCCTCTCCTAAAAGAAAAGAGGATTGGTGTTATGTACATTTTATTCCCTTTAAAAACTCACTACGTAACATTTAAGACATAAAAAAGCACATTATGCACAGATAGTGTTTCCTCATTTCTATCTGTCTATCCGTCTCTGTCTGCCTATCTAATCTCACTGTGTGCCAAGCACTATTCTAGCTTTAGAGATGTAGCAGCAGATTCCTCCAGATGGAGCAGATCAGGAGGAAATTAGGCAATGTTAGAAAAATCAGTAAGAGTGCCACCTATGGGCCCAGCACCACGCTGGGCAAGCCTGAATAAAGAGAACTATCAGAAGACACTACCTAAAGTAAAACAGAAAGTCACTTAGTTTGGCTTAGTATGGCTTAGACCAGCGAAAAGTCTGGCTACAAAGAAATGAATCTTTTTACACAGAGTAGGAACAAATCCTGTTGTTTAGAATTGTATTTTATAAGCATCACAGGCAAAAAGCAGCTAGGGTGGTGGGCTTTGGGTAGTGGAAAGGGATAAATCTTGCGACCCAGTCATTCTTTACTCAGTCATGCATTATCTGAGGACTATGTACAATAAGGTGGGGATATTGACGAAAACTAGGTAGACAGGTCACTGCCCTCCTGGAGCGTATAGTCTGGTGAGAATATTCCCACCTTGAATCACTGCCAACCTCTGACTATGTGACCTTGAACAAGGAACTTCTCTTGCCCCTGTTTTGTAAAATAAATGGGGTCAGACTAGCGCATCTGCCACTCAAATTCCCAGCTCAAACCTTAACGCTGATGGTTGCGCCCCGAGGAGGAGTGGGTAAGGCTCCTCCGCTGTGCGCTGCAGCTAGCCTGACCGCGGGGGGCGCTGCTCAAGCGGAGAGAACGTTCGCGTTCTGAAAGCGCTTGTCCCTCACGGCGCTCCGTCGACCCGGCCGCCGCCGTGCCGCCTCCCGCGAAGCCGGAGGAGTCGGAGCTGCCGCTGTCCCGGCTCTCGAGTGGGTTTGCAGCGGAGGAGGCGGCGCAGCGGGCCCGGGTAGCCGAGGCTCGGGCGGGGCAGCGGGGGAGGCTGGCCGGCAGCGCGGGGAGAGCAGCGCCTAGGGGTGGGCGCTCCCGGCGAGAGGAGTCCGCTCCATGCGTGCGGGCCGAGTACGGCCCCTGCGAGCCGCCGACATGAAGAAAGACGTGCGGATCTTGCTGGTGGGAGAACGTGAGTCCGCGCACCCGTGCTGGCGGTGGCTGCCGCGGCCCCTGCCTCCCCGGGCCTGCTCGCCTCTCGCCGCCCCGCTCTCTTCCATCAGCAAACCCTGTGTTCCCAGCCCCTTAACTCTTCCCTTCAGGTTGTCCGCAGGCGGCCCTCAACCTCTGGCCTCACCTGGGCCCTCATAAGACCTTCCTCCCGTGTCCCGCAGTTGTCTTCTCAAGCCATGTCCCCATTAGCTTCTGACAGCCCGGTCTCATCCCTCCGAAGGTCCTCTCCTCCTTTTCTTCTTCGAGTCCTTTCTTCCTGGGCCTCAGCTTCTGAGGCCGCTCCTTTCAGACCCGCTCATCTTCCTTGAAGATTCCCTTGTCACTGTCGGGCAGATGCTGGAATAGGCAGACTGACCAATTGAGATTGCGTGAACCCGCTCCTGGAGAAGGTGGGGGTGGGGTGGGGTGCAGAACTATTCGACTTACGGACAAGGTCAGGTTTCGGCTTTTTTTATTTTTTATTTTTGCGCTCGCCGTATTCTCTCCCTCTAAGCATTGACTTGAAGCTAGGAGCTTTTTTTTTTTTTCTTTAACTTTGCCTTGGAATAACTCCTGGTACACTCGATATTTCCTCAAATTTACTCTCAACTTCAAGTTACACAGCGCTCAATGAATGAATAATTATCTGGAGAGGGTCCTTTAGTTAAGAGAATTATTGTTACCCTAAAGCCTACTTTTCCCTCTCTTTTTAGTGTTATTCCGTAGCTACTTGGTTTGGAATAAATTTATAAATAACAGGCACCCATGAGACCTCCTAGAGATTCTTAGATTTCACCTTTTGAAGATATAAAGAAGATAAAATGCCTTCTTTTCACTGTCTTGGAGAGAGAACATCAGGGACTTACTAACTCGGTTGACTAAAATAAGAAAGTGGACTGGTGAGGACTGGCTTGTTTGTTTTAAAGTACATTAGTTAATACTCTGCCATTGCTCTTTTGAAGCGATCTGTTCTAAACTCTATTCCATTCTAGAGAACCCCCTCCAGGTCACTGTGATACACTCCCAAGGAAGAAAACTAACACATTTTTATCGTCTTCTGTAGTGTTCTTTAATGTTCATTGAAGTCTCTGTGCACCTGCCATTTGGAGAAATCTTTCTTTAGAATCAGAAGTTAGAAGTAAACTTAGCCAGTTTGCTTTTTGAATTGCAGTTGTGAATTTTAGTCTTTATTTATAACTATATCTTAATCTGTATTTTGCATGGACTTCCTTGACAAAGTTCAGGAAGGTGTTAATTAACAACACATGGTTCATATTGATGAGTTTGGAAAAGCAAGGTAGGGAAAATGAGTGAATGATCGCTTAAATTGATCCTTAACTGTATCATAAAATAGTTTATAGTAATTGTTAATTCTCATTTTCTTAAAACAAAAATCCTATGTTTTATTACTAGTTTTGAATATAGGAAACACATATAATTAGTCTGTAAAACACCTAATTGAAATGCTATACATAATATAAAATATATTGTCAGCCTTAGGACATTTAAGTTAAAATGTTAACAGTATTATTCATTTATAAATACGTAAAATAAACATTTGTTAGAAAAATTACAAGCTATGTTTTGTAGAAATGAAAGCAAATAAGAGTTGATAAAAGTGTATATGCAAGTTTTTTGATCATAGTGTGAAACTTGACACAAGAAAAAGCCTTATTTATAATGTTAGGCCTGGCTGTAGCACCCTAAATGCTAGGTAAACATAAGTGTGACCAAGACTATTTTAATATTGATCTGATACATACATTTATCAGGAAAATCACTTAGAAAAAAGTGGTAGTAATTCAGTTGTAGTTTTAAGATGTTAAAGGGAATGGGGAGAAAAAGAAAAAGGAGCATCATTTCTGGTATTGTAAAGCCTGTTTCCTTCTCTATCACTTCAGCACATTTTATTGCTGTTAGTGTCTGTCCCCAAACCACACAGCAGCAACTTCATTCATTGAAGCTCTGAAACAGTTGTGAATGATTTTAACATTCTGTTTGCCAAACTTGTACTGTAATCTGAGGGTCACATGGGGGTGTTTTTTTGGCCCATCCAGAATCTCGATTCTGACCCATCCAGGCTTTACTGCTAATTAATTGCTTAATATTTAGTCAGTGCTTAGATCAGAGAAGTTAGACTGTCTATAAATTTTAAAGTATTTTCAGAGAAAACCAAAATGTTTTAAATATCATCTGCACCTTATCTTAATTATCGAACGTATTGCATACCATTCAGGCCAAAACAAAAAATTACCACTCTTTCAACAAAACAAACTTTAAAAATCTTTAAAAATGCAACCACACAAAACTTAGTTCTTCAGGTTATAGCTTTTCATGGTTGAATTCGATGGCCAGAATTTGTATTTAACTAGATTTGCATTATTATGCTTAACAAATGTCCCTCTTACAGTAAAATTAGCGTGAGTCATATTACCCTTTTATCTGAATCATGTAGCTACATAAAAGTACATAAGATAGTTTTAGTTTAGTGAGGTCTTTTTTTTTTTTTAATTGAGATGTAATTGTTTACTACAGGTCAAGTTCATTAAGAAAGTGGAACTGTTTATCCTCTTTTTAATTGAGTCTGGTAGCTCTTACCGGATTTGTCAAACTAGTTCAGGCTTCCACTGGCTCTGGCCTAGGCTTTTGGAATACCTCCTTAACTGATCTCCCTGCTTCTAATTTCATTCATTCTCCATGTAGCAGACAGAGTGATCTTTAAAAAGTTATCAAATCCTGTTACCCATTTTTAAAATTCGCTGATGATTTCTTCTTTCACTTAGAATAAAGTCGAAACTTTAATGCAGGTTTACAGAGTCCTTCACAATCTGGCCCTTGCTTTGCTCTTGTATCACTCTCCTTCATTGCTTTCTCTGCAGGAAGACCCTGCCTGACCCAGACATTATCCCCACTCCCCTGCATATTTTTTCACTTATTTTTGTTCTCGTTATTTTGTTTTCTTTTTTTGTTACTTGGATTAGAAAGTAAGCTTCATGAGGACAGGAGATTTGTCCTGTTTATTGCTATATCCCTAGTGCCTAGAATAGGCCTAGCACAAAGTAGGCACTCAAAGAATTATTGAATGAATGAATGAGTTGAAGCTAGTTCGGTTTATTTAGACTTCACTTGTTTTCCAAACCACTCCCCTCAGTCATATAAATTTGATTATTCTCCTTTTTTAAATCCAGGCTGATATGGTTATTGTTAGGATTTGAAGGGGCAGCATTCATCCAGTCTCTTGTTCCTTGTCCTTAGCTTTATTTTGTTTGGGAGATTCCTGTATTCTGGCAGTAAAGTAGACCGGTGACTTACAATGACAATGCCATGTCTATTCCATGTCTTGGCTGCCAGGAATTATAGCCCTTGCCAACAGAGGTCACCTTCTCTTTGAAATACCGGAAGTCATCTTAGAGATTTGAACGGGTTGGGGAAAGATTCTTTAGCTATAAGCTGGGGATAAGAGTCAAGACACGTCAGGAATAGCAGTTATTTTAGAAAAAAAACTTTCTGTGGTCCTTTTAAAGCCATATTGTTCTCCAGTCTGGTCTTTGTTAGAATGATATTTGAAGATTAAACTGCTCAGTTTCAATTATACTGTGTTAGTACACAGTATATACTGGGTGATCTTCTGTGACCGAGGATGTTCAAGCATCTGACCATAGAGAGTCCATCCTACATAGTCTGTTCTATTCATATAGTCTGTTCTACATCATCCTCAGATATGTACTAAGACCTAACCTCCGCTGTGATTTTCGGTCCTCTGGCACGAGTTGGGCACAGGTGTGGATCTGGTATGAAGGAGAGGGATAGACCACAGCATTAGTTCTTCTGCAGCCCACACTGTCTGCATATGGTCAATACAATTTTCCTTTGGAACAGTGCTCAGTTATTTTCCAAAATGCTAAAGTTTTCCAGTTAAAAATATAATTCCATTGTCACCGTCTTCCTCTCTGTGTATTCTAATTACAGTAACTTAGGAAGAGACACCAAGGCTTTTTAATAAAGCAGATAACAATGAGTAGGTTCTTTTGAAGCAGGCAGTGTTATTAAAAAAAATTGTCAATATGGCTAGAGTTGGATGGTAATTGGAAGCAGAGAATGTTATTTCCACTTCCTGAATATTAGGAATTTGCTGTCATTTAGAACTAGATGTTCAAAAGATGTGATGAGAAGACAAAGAAATTTTTAGCCTGGAAAATCTAGATAATTTGTTCTATAGTGATGAATTATGTTTCCCATGGATGACCTACTTAGAAGCATGGAGTCTCAGAACTGTGGCAGTTGTGTTGAACTAAATCAGAAGGCCTTCTGTCCTTGGGGATAATGTGGCTGTGCTTTTTGTTTTTATAGATCACTTTAATATTTCCCATGCAAAAGAGAGGTAATAGAGACCATGAGATGGCTGGCTAACAAAGGATAATATTTTTGTCTTCCATAATAATATTTATATTAAATGCCATATACTTGTATTTTTATTTATAATGTTAACTATATTTATATTTATTATAAAATGGTATTAAATAAAATATACTATGTATTTATAAAATTTTATTGGTACAGTAATTAGAGAAGAGCTTGGGACTTTGTTCCTTTATGGAAATAATTTTTATTTTCTAGATCAGTTTAAAATATCTAGTGTTTATACTCATATCTTCCATTTTAAGTGACCTTTTTGATTGTAGGCTTATGTAAATATTTTTTAAAACAAAATATTTTAAAATTTAGAATTTTAAAATTCTAAAATGTTTTCCTTATCTTTAAGGCACTCATTCATTTCTCAATTAAAATTAGCTTAAAAGTGGCCTATTTTAATTTTAAACCTGCTGCTTTATTTTTATTTTTTGGTGGTCTCACTCAAGGTTAGGTAGTAGGCATAAGAGAAACAAAAACCCCTATTTTGGTTCACTGAAGCATTTAACTAAATCACGTGTATAATCCTTTATTAAAATATCTATCATCTATCTCACTGCTCTTCCAAAAGGAAACCCAAAATAATACCAATGAAAACATGCTCATTTTCTCCCACATTCACTGTAATCTGTTTCTCTTGCTCTAATTTTGAATTTATTTTAAAAGAAGGAAGTTGCTCTTGGGATTTTATGTGAAAAAGAGTCATGTTCTTTGATTTTTGAAGACCTTTTATTATACAGTTACCTCAGAAACTAGATGGAATTGTTTTATTGTAGTGAGTGCTAAACTGCCTCATATTCTTTAACAGCTGAGGCAAGATATAAATGAATAAATAAAAATGTCACACTCTGAAAGGTAAAAGTAGTACCGATATAAATAAATTGAATTATTCCCATTCTTTGGTACCACTGTCTTATATGTCTATATGATCAAGTATAAGTAAAGCTGTTTAACTGTTGTAGTCTCTACAATGCCTCCTCTTCTGCCAAGGTGCTTCCTTTATTGTTTCTGAGCCCTGCCCCGTTGGAATAGACCTGGCGGCAGGTTTCTACTTTGGCAGCACAGGCAGCCAGAACTGCTCTGATAAGCTGAGCTGTGAAGAAATCAGAATGTCCTTAGAATGTTGGTCTTTCTCTTCTGAAAATATTGCTGAGTTTGTAGGGGATCCATGGGAAAAGCAGAAAGGGATTGTGGCTAGGAAAAGGGGTGTTCCAATGAGTTTTAAAAAGAGAGATGAGGAAGATTTGTAAGGATTATGGGGGCGGAGGGTGGGAGCGGTGCTGGAGGACTTTAAAGGTAACACAGAACACCTGTCGAAGGCCTGAATTTTGTTAAGGGATCCTGAGCGATTTTGATTATGGAGCAACAAGTCCTTAACTTTTTGGAAACTTGTAGGCCTTTTAAAGTTGATGATTAACTTAATTTTGACCATTTTGTTTTTTGAACTGTGGATTAAAAGTTAGGGAGGTTTCTTTTGAAACTGGTGAGGGCCTTGTAGCGGTGAGATACAAGCAACATTTTAAAAGTAATTTTGTAAAGGGGATTATGAGAAGGATCAAAATCTTAAGGGTATTAAGGTAGGCAAAATTCTCAAAGACCAAGCAAGAATGAGACTTCTTTTCCTTCTGATTACCAAGTAGCATCTGAGTCATTGAGTATCTAATTCATTTTTTCCATTCCTAACATAGTAGATCAAGGATAAAATATAGAGATGTATAAGGTATCAAGAGAGTTCTTCAGAAATGGAAAAATTTCTGGAGATTTCTGGTTATCTGGACATATCTGTGCCGGTGGTAGTTTTGGGATTTTGGAGACACTAGGGACAAAGCAGACATCTCTACTGGGGCCAAAAAGGCCTAGAAGTTCAAAGATCACAGGAATTGTACAGGCATTAGATTTTGTAAAAGGTTTGTTTTAAGTACCTGGAGGTTACACTACTTATTAAATAAATTACATTAAGTATAGAGCCCTGTGGACTTGATTGGACTTTACAACAGAGGCATTCTCCTGTGTGGTGATCCACAGAGAGCTCTGTTGTATGTTATTTGTCTTAAGACATCACCACTCTTTGCAAGGAATATTATTAGGGCTCCCTCCCAAATATATTATTCTTCTGTAGTATTAGTTGCCAAGAGTAAAAAAATAGAAGGTCTAAGTTCTAGGTTTCTTAATGCTGGATAGAGGACAGTGGCTTGGATCAGTTTAAATAAGATAACTATTTTGCCTTCGTTGTGCATAATTATCATGTGGAATTAGGATGGACTACTATGGATGTTGAGATGAATACTACCTTGAACTGGCTGAAGGTTTTGGGTTGTTGGGACCCTAAACAAGGCCATGATGAATGGAGTTATTTAAGGAAAAAAGTTATGAAATGCTGAATATAAGTCAGCAAGTTTTAGAAATTCCTGGACCCCATATTGGCTTGGTGAGTCCTACTTAGTTCTTGTAGATAAATAAATGTTTCTGCCAAACCATTTCCTATACATAATTAAACAGCTAACAGATACAGTGGAGATCTGTCTACCATTTCAGAGGTACTATAGGATATGTGACCTGATGTAACATGCATCTTTTCATCTGTTAAGGTCTATTTTCTTGATGTGCTACAGGATACTATAGATTAATTATAGAATATAAGCATCGAAACCATCTATCCAATTTTTTTTAACTGATAAGAAAATTGAGGCCCACAGAGAATCAGTGACAACTCAGTGTCATTTGTTAATGACACAGCTGGTTCTCAAATCCAAATTTTCTGGTCCATTCCAGTGCTCACTTAACCCCTTTAAGTCAGACATCATCATCATCATCACAACAACAACTACCATATGTGTATTTAATGTGTGCAAGGTATACATCATACATCTGTCATCTTAATTAATCCTCTTACCAATTCAATGAAGCTTTTCAGCACCATATTGTATAGATGAGCAAACTGAGGCTTGATGACTTGCCTGAGGAAACACAGCTAGTAAGTGCTGGAACTAAGATTTCAGTCCAATTCTATCTGATTCTAAAACCTGTATTCTTTTTTTTTTTTTAAGTGAAATATTTATATAAACAGTATAAAGAATAAAGAACAAATACCCATCACCTAGCTTAAGAAATAAAACATTACTAATAATTTGAAGTGCCCCCGCCCATTGCATTTTACTCTTTTGTCCTCGAAAGTAGCCAGCCACAGAATTTCAAATCTGTGCCCTTAACCACTAAGCCATATAACTCCATTTACTAAGTGAATTTGCTAGGAGCTAGGGCTTCAGCAGTGAACAAGAAAGACACGTTCCCTGTGCTTGTAGAGTTTCCTGTGGGTGATAGTGAAATACTTGTTCCTTAGTCTTCCTGGGGGAGCTCAGTAGCTGGTGGTAAATGGCAAGTTTTCACCAAGGATGTATGGGAAGTCCTTTAGGTGACCATTGGTGATATTCTGTACTTAGGCAACCTTCTTAATACTGTCTTAAGAATGCATATGTCAACAGATTATTATTTTTTCCTCCTAGAGACCAAGGTATAGGCTTCTTTTATTAGCTTTTTGATTTCTTGATGTGTTTCTAGACTTCTGGGAGGAGTAGATATTCCCTTCTCCTCTTGTCCTTTGTGCTCCCTCTTCACTTCTTTAAATAGAGTGATTGAACTTAGCACTTGATTCATACCTCTTATGTGGCAATTTTACCTATCTTGTTTGATACATTTCCATATTATCCCCACATAGTATCTAGAACTAAACTTTATACTTAGAAGACAATCAGGTAAATACTTATCAAATGAACTAATAGTAAGAGTCTACACAAGAAAAGTGGGTAATTTAGAAACATAAGTTAATATTCAGTATATTCTAGTGTTTTTTCTAGTGTAGTCCAGGCAGGGGGCAAATGTAAGTGGAACTTATGCTCTTGGATAGAAGGTCTGTTACAGTGTTTCTCAGTTTTTTGAGCCATCTTTTCTTTTTATAAATGCAAAACTCTCAAGCATTCTGCATCCTGACAATTTTCAGACACTAACTGGGTGTCCTACAATTCAATTCAACTTTAACACTATCCTGAGCCAGTGTCAGATCCCACAAGTTAACGGGCAAGCTCCCCAACAAGATTACCCTTACTTTAGGCATCAGCTACAGTGGGGTCCCGAGACTACCCACAGTTCTTCCTGGGCAACTGCAAATTTGGGGCTTCCCATAATTCCCTTAGGTTCAATAATTCACTAGAATGACTCACAGAACTCAGGGAAGTTCTCTATTTACAATTACACAGATGAATTGCAAGATCTGTTCATAGGGCAAGGTAAAGGGTCCTAAGCTTGGGAACTTTTGTTCCTGTGGAGTCAGGGTTGCACCACCTCCCTGGTACATTGATACGTTCACCAACCAAGAAGCCCCCCTGAGCTTTGATGTCCAGAGTTTTTATATGGGACTTCTTATATAGGTATGATTGATTAAATTATCGACCACATGATTGAACTCAATCTCTAGCACACACACACCTCTTCAGAGGTTTTGAGGTGGGGCTGAAAGTTCTAACTGTATAATCACATGGTTGGTTTTTCTGGCAACCACCTTCTATCCTGAAGCTGTCTAGGCCCTCTTGTTCCTCTAATGAGTCAGGATATGAGGATAAACTCAAGTACTGTTGAAATAGACAATAACAAAAGACTTCTGTCACTCAGAAATTTCAAGGGATTTCGAGGCTCTGTGCTAGGAACTGGGGATAAAGATCAGATGTATTCTTTATTATACCACATCCTCCTTTAATATTTGAAATTTCAACATTAATTATTTTTTACTAAAAATGAACAAAGTAATTTAAAAAAATTTATTGCCTCAGCTCTTCAATTGGTTTTAAGAAAAGCTTTGAGTGGGAAGGTTCCAGAATCTCCAGGAGGTTGAACTAATTTCCCAAATGGCAGTGCTGAAGCTACAGCAATACTATTGTGCTTGGGCAAGGTGAAATGTCACATAGTTCAATCAGTCTGGTTGATGTGCTAGAGGTGTTTTACCCATTTGTATAAAATTGAAAAATTTGGTTCATTATCAAGTGTTTAAAAATATTTGGTTATTTTGTTAATTGTAGACTCATATGTTAATTATGTACCTTATATTCATAACAGTTTGTGGCACAGGAGTAGTTAGTTCAGAGAAGGAAGGGGAGGGCTTTAGTAGCCCCGAGATGTCTTTAAGGATGAGGTAGAATTTGAGCTGTCCTTGAGAGATGGTTAACATTTGAAGAAATAGAGGTAGAGAGAGAATGCAGTGGTATTTTAGATGAAGAAAACCATGTGAGGGGACAGGATTCATCATGGCTTGTTTGTGCTAAGATATAGTAGAATGACCTTATTTGAGCAAATCATGTATGTGGGAAATAGAGGGGTATGCGATTAAATAAACAAGCTGGGTTTAATTATGTATGATTTTCAAAGGCCAACAGTATGGTTTCATCTTGATGTGGTAGGTAATTGAGAGTCAAGGAAGGCTTTTGATCAGATGAGTTAGAAAATGAAAAGAATGTTTAAAAAAGATGGACTGGCATTTGCACTGTTAATAGATTAATGAAAGATTGGAGAAGTGGGTAGAAAGTTGGAAACTGGGAAGTTTTCAGTAAAAGTGTTGTAATTAGGAAAAAGTGGGAACAGAGAGGAAGAAATAAGTATTAAAAATTTCAAAGGAAAATTTGACAGAATTTGAATGCTAAGTACAGAGGAAGGGTGAATCAAAGATGGCTACAGTTTTTGAATTTTTGCTTTTTATCTGAATGTGTAGAAAGAGTTCTTTATTGGTGAAAATTTTATAAATCCATTGGAACGTAATCTCCATGAAAGTTAAAAGTAGGGATCAGTGGTATCCCCAGCACCTGAAATAGTGCCTGGCATATAGAAATGCTCAAGAAATATTTGTTGAAGAGATGAAAGAATGCATTTAACATGCCAATTTTTAGGTGAATTTCGGTTGCCATGTGTAAATTTAGAACATACCAATTTTTACTACCAAAAATGACTTTTGAAATAGTATGTTAACTTTTTCTAGTAGCAATAATTATATATTTATTATAGAAAGTTGGGAAAATACAGAAAAACCCAAAGAAGAAAGTTACAATTATATTTACTTCAGAGATAACCACTGTTGGTGTATATATCCTCCCAGGAATTTATTCTATGCAAATACATATTTGTAGTGTATATGCTGCTTTATATCTGCATAAATATAATTTTAAAAAGTAAAGTGGAACAATTTGAGCCCCTGAATAGTGACAGTATCAGATTATAACCCGTGGAATAATCCATGAGACCATGCTAATATGAATCAGAAGGAAAGTTTTTTCTTACAGTAGAATGCAAAGTGATATAGAAGGATTGATAGAAACAGATAATTTCAGGCAAGAATCATGAATGGCAGCTAAAACCAGTAGGCAAAAATTTGATGAGAAACAGAATATTTACATAGTCTCAAAGTATCTCTTCATAAGATATCTATTAATTACAAAGGGAAAAATTATAACTTTACAGTGGAGAAACCTGGCAAACACCACCTCCTCCAAATGATGACACCTAACATCACCAGTAATGGAATAAATCGACTTTATCTCTCTTCTGCTGTGATTTACTGAGAAGGATGCAGTATAACTTCTGGGGTGTTCCTGCTAAAAGTGAAATTAATGATAACACCATATAAAGCTAATTGAGAGATAATTCTACAAATTAAATGGCCTGTATTCTTCAAAAACGTTAAGATCATGAAAGATAAAAAAAACATTGAGGATCTCTTTCAGATTAAAGGAAACTAAAGAGATATGACAAAAAAATGCAACATTTGATCCAGGATAGAAAAAAAGATTTTTCTTTTCTATAAAGGATAATAGTGGTACAAATGGTGAGATATATAAGGTCTATAGATTAGATAATAATATAATATTGTATTGGTGTTAATTTCCTGATTGTGACAATGCCCTGTGGTTATATAAGAAATGATCTTATTTTTAGGAAACATATACTAAAGTGCTTAAGGGTAAGGGATCATCATGTCTGCAACTTACTCTCAAACAGTTTAAAAATTAAACATATATGTAGAGAGAGAATGATAATGCAAATATGGTTAAATGTTAACATATGTGGAATTTGGTTAAAGAATAGATGTGACTCCTTTGTACTATTTTTGCAGTTTTTCTGTAAGTCTGAAATTTTCTCAAAATAAGTTTAAAAAAAAAATTGAACCAGAGCTGCTGCATTAGTCACCAATGAATCAGTGAATATTTTAATTAACTTACGTAGTATTTGTATATGCAGTGCTTGCTGACTTTAGGGGTCACTGTTTGTTTTCTTTGTTATTAACTTGTGTTAACAATATTTTTTTAAGTCTGGCATAAGAAAGAGCAGTGGCTTAGCAATCAAGAGATGGTTTAGTCTCTTAATGTGCAATGACTCTTTTAGTGAGATCTTGAGAAAATCACTGTCTCTGGGTCCCAGGTTCTTCATCTGAAAATTATTAGGGGGAGATGTATAAGGTGATATGGATGACAAAGGGCCTAGTAGTTCTGTGATTATGGGCTCTGGATTCAATGACATGGTCGGACGGAACTCAGTGAAATGTTTTTTGTCAGCCGCTTGGAAAAGGCTCAAGCCTTCTCACACAGGTCAGTTTAAAAGAACCATGGAAATCTGAACCAGAAGACACCTGTTAAACCATCTAATCTGTCCCTCCACCAGCAGTATTCACTTGTTTGCAGCATATCCTTTAAATTGTTTTGAGCACTACTCTTCCCTTTCCAGCCATTTATTTTTTCCCCAGATATTTGACTTGTGTTTTTAGTTCACCCTTTCTTTTAGTCGTTTAAAAAAGAAATGTGACTTCTCTTAAAAATTTTTCAGTTCTTTTATATTTCAGCTTTACTTATGGAAACATTAATTTGCTATTATGGCAGAGATTAAAAGGCAGATGTACTGTTTTCCTCTAGAATCGCAAAGGGATTTAGTTGATAAGCAGTTGAATGTCTAACAGTAATAATTATATGGTCAGAAAGTGATGGGAATGGAAATCAAATTTCAGAATGAAAATTAAGATTTTTAAGTTTGTACATTAAAAAAGAATTTGCTAGGTTAGAAAATGTAACAGGAAAGTTTCTTTGCTCTTATTAACCCTTTAAATATGATACCCTAAAAAGGAAACAGTGTAATGATGTGCAGAAATAGGCACTCTGATCTTCTATTGGTAGGGGTGTAAACTGGTTTATTCCTTTTTGAAGGTAATTTAACAATATCTATTAAAAGCAGAAAGATCATGCATGATAACCTAAATTCCACTTGTAGGAATTTATCCTGTAGAAATACTCATTGAAGCATTATTTATAAAACTGAAAAGTTGAACACTGTTCATTGTTAGATTATATTAATTGTGACATATCATACAATGGATTTTTATACCATTATCAAAAAATAATGTAGGAGGTTTTATAAATGTTAACATAAAATGGACTTACTATTGCTATTTTAAAAAATTGTGATAAAATATCAAAAACAAAATATTTAACATTTTAACCATTCAGAGGCATTAAATACAGTCACAGCGTTATGTAAACAGTCACCATTTTCTATAGCTTAAACTTTTTCATCCCCAATAAAAATTCCATATCCATTAAATAATAACTTTTCCTTCTCTCATCCCAGGAGGTTTTTATATATTGACATGAAATACTGTCCCAATACATAAGTAAGTGATAACGGAAGATTGCAAAATAGTATGAATACTATGATTCCTCTGTGGTAAACTATTGTAATATATTAATATAAGTATAGGAAAAATCTGGGAGACTGTCTATATTAAACTGTTAATGGAGGATATGGGAAAATTTTACTTTTTTTGTCAAATTTTGTTAATTTTTTTGTTTTAAACAATGAGTATGTGTAACTTTCTAAGCAGAAGAAAAATATATACTTTAAGTATTGTACTAAAACTTGGTAATTTGGATGCCTCCAAATTTAGCTAACAAATAACAGACTTTTCTGTGTGGTTGCTGAATTTGAGTTTTTATGTAGAAAGTGAACACTTCATTAAAGTAATGATTTTTTTTTTTTTTTTTTCACAGCTAGAGTTGGGAAGACATCACTGATTATGTCTCTGGTCAGTGAAGAATTCCCAGAGGAGGTAAACATTTTAATTTCTTTTCTATTTTTAAAATGCTTTAAAATTATCAAAATTGAGTTAAAATGAAATAAATTCTGCCCTTTTTTATATGTGTTTCCTTTCTGACAGTTGTGACTTTTAAAAAGTCCTATATTAGTTTATATAAGACATCCCTGAAATATAGTGTAGGTAGAAGAATCACACTAGATCTGAGTTCACTTCAATCCTTTGCATATCCTACTTTTGGCTTTGGCTAGTATGTTTGTCATCTCTGTGCTTTATTTGTCTCATCTGTGAAAAGGGATATTAGAGATAAAATCCTTTCTTAAAAACAAATGTTACTCATAAGCCCAAAACATAAAGCAGATGAATATTCCTTTAGTTGAAGTTAGAGTGAAAGATCTGGATCCCCACCTGCCTTCTACCCGACACTCCTCAGTCTCGGGGGCATTAGAACCACTAGGATCTGGCACACATATTTGAAAGCCTTTAATACTATTCACCTCTGTCATTTTGCAAATGGCGAAACTAGTTCATTCCGCTTTTGCCTACCTCAGACAATTGTTGCAGGTCTCAAATAAAATAAGCTTAATAGTGGTAGAATGCCACCAAAAGTAAGGTGGTTTTATTATTACTGACAATATATTTATTTACATTTCGGAAGTTCCAGTATGAGGGACTGCTGTCTAAAGCCTTATGTAAAGTCAAGATATTGTTGTGGGGAATGGGATCAATGCAAATGGGGCGAAAATTACTTCCTATTATTCTCTTTCTTCACATAGTAGGAGTTATTAGTAACAGTATTTGCATTTACCTTTTTTTTAACTCTTTTTTAGATAGGAATATCTGTATAATTTCATTGTTCAGACAGGAATTTGATGTATGATGTGATAGTATTTTCAACAGTGGCCATATGACCATTCGTTGTTTCTTTTGCTTTTTTTCCTTTTAAATAAAATGGTTAAATAAGTAATTATTTAATTTGTAAAATGAAGAATATTTTCATTTGTGGTTCATAGAATCAGCAACGTTAATTATGATCACTCAAGGTATAATATCTAAAAGTTTTCTGTGATAGTTTAACTTAGTTTAGAATTGTAATTTTCGCATGGTCCTCTTGGGTGTGAATAAGGGGGTTTTAGTTGATTAAAAAAATCATCCAGTCTTTCTAAAAAATGCAGTCATTAAACATAAGGTTTGTGTAGCCAATCAGTTATCCTCTAGAAGAAATGAATTCTGATAATTTAATGTTTGAAACACTGAATTAATGTAAGTACTATTTTAAGCTGCATCAGATCTGAAGTATCCTTAATATGTCCACACTGGTAAAAATGTGCATTTTTTAAAAAAAAAGTGGTTTATCATATAGCTTTGGTATATATTTGCATCTGTGATAAAGCACAAAAATAAGCATTTAAAAGTATAACAGATACCTGTACAGATAAGTATGGGTGAAAGGGGCTAATATATAGATAAATTTACATAATCTGTTAACAAGTTTGATAGATAATATCCAAAAGTTTTTCCTTTTCTCTATTTGTTTTCTAATGAAGGTTCCTCCCCGAGCAGAAGAAATCACCATTCCAGCTGATGTCACCCCTGAGAGAGTTCCAACACACATTGTAGACTACTCAGGTAATAAAAGACCTATTGTAGGTGAAGCTATAGGGTTAACTTAATAGTTCTCAAAGAAGGTACTTACTGAGCTTTAAAAAATGTTCAAAGAGAAGTAGTCTTTTTTCTCTGGCAGTAAATGATCATTTACTATTCTTGTCTCATTTGTATCTCCCTTTCAACTCCCACACTCACCTGTAGCTTCCATCTTGCAGTTCTCTGTCCCTGATTTACTGAGTTGGGTTCCATAATAATGAAAAAGAAGGAGGGATGGTAAATGATAAGAAGTAGATAGATTATTACTCTGCTTGAAGTTCTGGGAGAGAAGTTTGTATGTTTGCAGAGAGAGATTCTGGGTTAATTTTGTTATCTGGCATGCACTGACAATTTAGAAAGAGTTCTGAATTTGAGAATTTGTCGAATTCTAAATTTGTTCTTTAATTTTCAGGCCTTTGTCCCAAATAAAATAATAGCTAAAACAGTTGTCTGTTTGCTTATATTTTATGCTAATAGAAGCACATTTGTATTGCTTTTAATAATTTAAAATTTTTCCATACACTACGACTTTTTAATCATTAAATTATTTTGCTTTGTTCTGGGCCTTTTTTAAAGGGTCAGTTGTAACAGGTGTACCACTCCGATGGGTGATGTTGATAATAGGGGAGCAATATGGGGATGGGAGATATATGGGAAATCTCGTACCTTTCACTCATTTTGCTGTGAACTGAAACTGCTTTTAATGATAAAATCTATTTGTAAAAATGGGTATAACTACATTGGTAATACTTTGTTTTGCTAAGCTGGTATCCCATGTGGCCTAAAAAAGGAGTATTAGAACTGGCCACTCCGATACATGTGACTATTTGAACACTTGAAGTATGACTAGTCGAAACTGAAATGTGCTGTAAGTATAAAATACAAGAGAATTTAGAAGACTTAGAATGAAAACAATGTAAAATATTACATTAATTCTCTACTGAGTACATATTGAAATTTTAATATTTGTGATACTTTGGGTTAAATAATTTTACCTGTTCCTTTTTACTTTTCTTGAGGTAACTGCTAGAAAATTAAAAATTATGTATATGGCTTGCATTATATTTCTCCTGGACAGTACTTGTACTAGAAGCTGAGAGAGGTTGGATGTTTTCTTTCTGCTATAATCAGTCTTATAACTAGTTTTATGTACAGAGTTCTTTTTAAATATGTGTAACTATATACTTAGATTCACCTCAGTATAAGAACTGAAGCCTTAATCCATTGATTACTCAACTACTTTTCATATGAAAAGATATTAAAAATACGGCCAATTATTTAACATAATATACAATGCAGTTGAACTCATGATATTAGTTTATATGTCAGAAATAACAGGCATTTTGGGGGAAAACATATAACAAAAGATGATCAAAATATGTCAGTAATAGCTTTGCTCTTCATTTGTGTGCTTCTTCATCCTAGCTATGTTGTGCGTTATCTCCTGCACCTTGGGATTATATGCACATCTACCCATGGAGACTGGTTCTAGCTAGAGATCTGTGCCAGAGAAGGAATTCTTGACTCTTCATTATCATGCTCTAGTTTTGCTTCTGGGTCCTCATATCTGCTATCTAGATCTTAAGCTTGTGTTGTCCAGATTCTCATGTGGCCTTCCGACCCTGTTTGGGTAGACTCTTTGTCTAGGCTTCTGACTCTTCCAGTTTGAGTTTCTGATCTCTTTTGCCTGACCCTTGTCAACTCTGTGTCAGATGCTGCCCTAGATTTATAACACAATGCCTTTTGCTCTTTGCCTTAGCTATCACTTGTGGACTTGTCTTTTAGTGCCAGCCAGCTTCCTTATCATAGTTCCACTCTTTCTTTCCCCTGATTTGTCCTTTGTCACCTAGTCTGGCACCATCATATGAGGGATGAAGGATGTTTGGAAGGATGTTAGATGGGTGTTACATAGACTTTAGTTTGGCCATAGTTTTTATGAACATGTGTAAAATATGAAACTCTTTTACTTTGTCATTTCTAGAAGCAGAACAGAGTGATGAGCAACTTCATCAAGAAATATCACAGGTGAGTTAAAATAGTTGTAGGGTTTTTTTGGGGCGGGGGAGACAGTGCTGATTCTATGAGCCTGCCTTTTTCATTCTCTCAATCTAGAGGACCTTTTCAGTTATTTGTTATTATTGCTGACTTTGAGTATGTATTTTTTGCTATAAGTCCTTAGGAACATTTTCTTCTTAGAGGCATGTTAAATTTTTATTATTATTGTTATTATTATTATTATTATTTATAAACAACATTAACTTGTTAATTTTTCTTGTAGGCTAATGTCATCTGCATAGTTTATGCTGTTAACAACAAGCATTCTATTGATAAGGTATGAAATCATGACTTTTTTCACTGTATTTAGTTAAGTTTCAGTGGGGCACTTTCAAAATTGACCCTCAGTTTAGCATTTTAGGAGTCCAAGGGCAGGGTAATTTCAAAGAAGATCCCATCACGGCTTAGCTCTTGTTAATTTTCATTTTAGGTAACAAGTCGATGGATTCCTCTCATAAATGAAAGAACAGACAAAGACAGCAGGTATTTTTTTTCTCTCAAACTTTGTATATTGAAAATTTTCAAACTTACAGAAAAATTGCAAGAAATAGTACAGTGAACATCAATAAACCCTTCACTTAGAGCCACCAGGTAGCATTTTGCTACATTTGCTTTATCTATTGGTCTCTCTCTCTTTATACACACACGCCTTTTGGGGGAAAAATTATTTAATGTAGCACATATATTATTTAAGGGCAGAAAATAGAGCTCTGATACTATAATGATTCACAATTTCAAACATTAAATATTTTGATAAATAATCTTTACATTTCTTTCTCAAACTGTTGCTTGAAAAATCTTAGCTTTAGAATTCCTCTTCACCTGTATTGTAAGTGCCTTGTCTCTTGAGATGCCCCTTTGATGAGGAATGCTGTTCTCCCTTGTCATCGATTGCTCATAGTGTGGTGCATGTAAGAGCATAGGACTTGGAGGAAAATGAATGATCTGTGGAATCTGGTTTGGCCGCTTACAAGTTTTAAGACTTTGACTTCATTGAGCCTATTTCCTCACCTATAAGCAGAAATGTTGATAATACCTGTCTTGGCTACATGTGGTTATTTTAATAATCCAAAGAAATAATGCATGTGTGAGTCCTTTATAAGATCTCTGAAAAACTCTAGAGATCTTCATTTAGGAATTTATACAGGGAAATTTCTTTGAAATTCTGCGGAAGACATATATACATGACAGGGAAAAAGCAAGAGAACACACATTCTGTATTTTTCTGAGCAAAATGGTAGGTCTGGGTACAAATGCCTTGAGTTTTAAATCAAACTAGAAGCAAAACATTTTTCTTGCAGTGTTGTATAATTGAACATGTTATTTATGAAGCATTTGAGTCTTTTTAAATGTTAGGAAGACAGACTAATATCTATGTATTGACAATAGCTGATCCTTTGCTTAATTTTTTAGATTTCTTTTTTGGTTGGGCATTTTTGTGCCTTGAAACCTAAAGATCTGGTTCTATGCAGATGAGCATGGTCCCTGAGTCTGTCTATCTCACATACTAATGGGGAGAGACTTTGTGATTGCGATGGTATTGTATATGTTGTGCCTTGCACCTCTGATGGCTCCTCTTCATCATGGTTTTAAACTTTGTAGTGACTTACTATCAAGATGGAAAGGAGAGAATGACCCTCTAGAGCTACACTGTCCAATTCAGCAGCCTCTAGTCAGTTGCGACAATTTAAGTGAAATGAAATAAAAAAACTAAAAATCTAGTTTCTCAAACGCCCGTAGCCACATTTCAAGTGCTCAGTAACTACTTGTGATTACATTAATGGACAGTGCACATAAAGAAGATTTACATCATCACAGAATGGTGTATTACACAGGGATGCCTTGGGGGATCCAACACCTATATGCCCCTGACACCTGCTCTTCTTACTGATTGCTTGAGCTGTTACCAGGAGGGACTCTTCACAGAAATCAGTTTTGCCAAGATCTATCAAGCACTAGCTTGGACCACTGAAATTTAAAAATTTGGCTTTCCTTTGACAGCTTCCTAAAATGCTGTGGCTAATTTTGTGGCTCTTCTAGGACCACCTGAAAGTGGCTTTTAACATTCGAAGATCTAATTGAGCTTCCTTGGGTGTGGCTATATTTTTTCCCTCTCTGAATCGTATGAGCATACTTATTTTTATCATAGTTGACTTGTCCCAAGGGGTCTGTTTTTTTTATAATATGGACCTTACACTTTCCAATACCTTCCTCCCTTAAGTTTATATTCGTTACTCATATATTTTTCCTTAGGACTTTTTTGGACCTGTTATAGTGGTTCTTTTTAAAATTTTTTTTCATTAAAGTATAGTTGGCATACAGTATTATATTTGTTTTCAGTTGTACAGTATTGTGATTCAAAATTTATATACCTTATGATGTGATCACCACATCAAGTCTTGTAATCACCTGTCACTATGCAGAGTTATTACAATATTATTGACCATATTCTTTGCTCTATATACTACATCTTCATGGCTTGTATGTTTTATCTTTTAAAATCTTTTTTGTGGCTTAACTGGAAGCTTGGACCTCTTTTTCCATTTCACCTTTTTTGCCTATCTCCCCACTCCCCTATTATGGTGTTTCTCAATCAGGGGTACCCATCACTGTCCTCTGAGATACTTTAAAAAACTATAACTGCCTTTGCCCAATCCCTAGAGTTTTAGAATTAGTAGGTTTGGAATGGGAGTTGGACATGTGTATTATTTTAAGCTCCTTAAATTATTCTGAGCACACCTTTGGTGCAAACCACTACATTTTTGGAAACCCTCCTGGCTCCGTTAGGAATCTATATTTGGGTTATATAGTGGGCCAGTCCTTTTATGCATAATTAAGGGGTAAATAAATGCTTACAAGCATTCCTCTGGCACTTTGGAGTTCCATCAGGATGATTTGCTTTCCTTTAAGGCTCTCTTGCAGGGTGCACAAATAACAGTTCTCCACCAGGCTAGTTCTCCCTGATATCCCCAATTTAGATTTCTGATAGGCTTATCAGATTTCACTTGTCTGAAACAAAATTCTTAATTCCCTGCCTGTCCCAAACCCAAAAAAGTTTCTTAATCTTTTCTGTCTCAGGAGATTGACACATTTTATCTAGCCAAAAACCAATGTGTTTTTTTGATTTCTGCCTTTCCCTCAACCTCTATATCTAATCTGCCAGCTGCTCCTATATCTCAAATCTGAATACTACTTCTCCATCTTTACTGCCCTAATCCAAGCCACCACATTAAAACAAAACAAAACAAAACAAAAAAAAACCTTTTTAATATTGAAAAAAAAAAAAAACATGTAAAAGTATAGAGAATAGTAACATAAATGTCTCTGTATCTACCATTTAGCTTCAACAATTATCAACTCGTCTTGTTTCATTTATTGCCCCTCCCATTGGGATCATTTTGAATAAATAGAGACATCATGTATTGTAAATATGTCAATGTGTATCTCTAAAAGACAACAAATGACTACATTTTAAAATATCCATCAGATCATGTCATTCCCCCACTTATAACCTCCATTTTATACTTATAATAAAACTCACATTCCTTACTACAGCTATAAGTCCTTATGTGTCTGGTCTTTGCTCTTTTCTCCAACCCCATTTTATATCTCTTCCCCTTTGCTCAGAACTGCCCAGCCACTCTGGAATTTTTCTGTTCTTTAGACTTATCAGGATGTTGTTTTCATTTTGGGGCTTTTGTACATACTGTCTCTGCTTCCTGGCCAGGTCTTTCCTGGCTCTTCACATGGCAGATTCCATTTCATCCATCATCCCTTTACTCAGTGCCTGAGAGATTTTTCACCGATTATCATATATAAGTAGTTCCTTTTCATTACTCTATCCCATATCCCCCCTATTTACTTCATTCATAGCACTTACAGAATTAGAAATTGTCTTGTTTGTTTATTTGCTTATTGACTGTTTTCTGATTTTCACAACTAGGATGGGCAGGGACTTTTGTCTGCCTTGTGTCCTTAATTTCTAGAACAGTACTTGGCTTATTATAGGTACTCAGTAAATATTTATCAAATATGCTCTCTAGGGAGCTTTTGACTACAGTAGGGGGTTCACATTGGGAAGATTAATTAAAGCTTGTTAGTTAGAATGGGTTATGATGTACATTAAAATTAAATCTAATATCTTTTGCCCTCTTTATTATTCCAATGTGCCCTGTTTATTTCAGACTGCCTTTGATATTGGTTGGGAACAAATCTGACCTGGTGGAATACAGTAGTATGGAGACCATCCTTCCTATTATGAACCAGTATACAGAAATAGAAACCTGTGTAGAGGTATGCCTTGTCATTTGATTTTGAAGTATACTGTTGATGAATTCTCACTAAATTGAGGTTTGAAATAGGAGAGGAGAAGATGTGAGATGGAATAAATTTCTTATTGTTTATGAACTTATGTAAACAAAATAAAACAGAGACCTTGGAATTGGCCTCTGAGCTCTTTGGAGACAATTAAATTTTGATATCTGCTAAGAAAAATGCTTTTTTTTTTTTCAGTTTTTTCAAAGAATCTTATTACCTTATATTGATAATTTAAAATTTGTTCTGAGCTCTCATTATTATTTTCAGAGCGTAATATTTTAAACTTTTTTTCAGTGTTCAGCAAAAAACCTTAAGAACATATCAGAGCTCTTTTATTATGCACAGAAAGCTGTTCTTCATCCTACAGGGCCCCTGTACTGCCCAGAGGAGAAAGAGGTAATTACTCTACCCCTAACCCCAACTCCCATCTCCGTTAGTAGGGACTGGAATGTATGGGTAGTAACTCTAGTATGGTAGTGATTATTAGTAACTCTTAAGTATTCTCATAAACTGCAGAAGTTTAAATTTATTGCTTATTAAACTGGTATTTTCTAGGTACTTTTCTTCAAAGACCTAGTAAATATTCAGAAAAGTATTCCAGATCAAATATTATTTCAGGAAGTGCCATCAAAATAAACAAAAGAATTAGCACCGGTAACAACAGAAAGTCCAAAGACTTAGCTAGTGGTCTCCTTGCTTTGCTACCATAAACAGAAACACACACAAAAATGTGTGGTTATTTGACATGGTACAACATGTAATACAACATGAACACTCCCTTTTGTTTCATAGCTAAGAAACACAGTAATTCCTAGTGAATATCTGAAATTTAATGATATTTTGCCTTGGACTTTTAAAATTAAATTTTTATTGAGATAACGCACATACCATAAAATTCACCCTTTTAAAGTGTATAATTCAGTGATTTTTAGTATATTCACACAGTCATGTGGCCATTACCACTGTCTAATTCTAGAACATTTCATCACCCTAAAAAGAAACCCTATACCTATTGGTAGTCACTCCTCTTCCCCCTCAGCCCCAGCCCTTGGCAACCACTAATTTACTTTCTGTCTGTGTGGATTTACCTTTTATGGACATTTCATGTAAATAGAATCACACCATATGTAGTCTTTTTTGTTTGGCTTTCATGTAACAATGTTTTCAGGGTACATCCATATTGTAGCATGTATCAATATTTCATTTCTTTTTATGGCTAAATAATACTTTATTGTATGGCTATATACCACATTTTGTTTATCTGTGCATCTCTTGATAGACTTTTGGGTTGTTTTCACTTTTTGATATGTGAATAGAACTGCTGTGAACATTAACACACAAGTTTAAACATGTTTTTAGTTCTTCTGAGTGTATATTTAGGAGTAGACTTGATAGGTGCCATGGTAATTCTATGTTTAACTTATTGAGGAACCACTACACTGTACAAGGGTTCCAGTTTCTCCACATCTTTGCCAACATTTGTTATCCCTCCCTTTGTTTTTTGGTTTATTATAGCCATCCTAGTGGATGTGAGCAGTATCTCATTGCTGTTTTGATTTGCATTTCCCTGATGGCTAATGATTTGTTCATCTTTTCATGTGGTTATTGGCCATTTACATATCTTCTTTGGAGAAATGTCTGTTTAAGTCTTTTGATTATTTCTCAAGTTATTTGTCTTTTTGTTGTTAAGTTTTTAAGAAATAGAAAGTTGCAGGTTTTTTTTTCAGGAAAAGTTTATAGTATTGGTAAGTGGTTGGCAGATTTTCACCTATGGGCCAAATTTGGCCTGCCACCTGTTTTTTTATAGCCTAAGAACTAAGAATACATTTCACATTTTTAAATGATTGAAAAACAATTGAAAGGAGTAATATTTTGTGATATGGGAAAATTATATGACATTCAGATTTCATCATTCATAAATAAGTTTTATTGCAGCACATACTTATTTCTTTACGTTTGTATTTGTTTGTATTTTGTGCTACAAAAGCAAAGTTAAGTAGTTGCAACAGAGCTTGTATGTGGTACTCTCATCACTTTTCAGTGCTGAAGTACCCAGCAGAAGTGCTGAGTGGTACTTGGTGCACTGCTGTTTGCACTGACACATTTATATCTTGTGTATCACTGTTATGTGACATTTTATTTTATTATCAGTGCTTTTCGTATCTTCCCAAACAAGAAAGGAAAAAAGTCAATTTTTAATTGGCAAAGCAGATGTATTTTCTAAGTTGAAACTACAGTTCCAGCCTTGTTTTTTTGGACCTCGATGCAAGTGCAAAGGAAATTTCCATATTTCATAATCCATTTGATTGTGCAGCTGAGGAGCTTTCACCTAACCTTCAGTTGGAACTGATTAATCTGCAATGTTATGACATGCTAACAGGCAAAAATCAAGAAAAGAATCTAATTCTTTAAATGCCTTCCAATGAATATGCCCAGTTAAAATTATATGTTTATGGATGTGTGTCAGTATTGGCAATATGATCCGTGCAAAAACTTTTTCAAAGATTATGTAAAATCTCATTACAGAGCAGCATTAACAGATGAACATTTGCAATCAATTTTTATGGTAGGGAACACTAACTTTGAACCCCAATTAATCAAAATGTTAACCCTCTAAGATTTCCATTCTTATTAGTAGACCTATATAGCAAATTTATACTTAGTAACTATTATATTTTGAATTTTGTCAATAAAAATTTTATGGAAATTTGATTCTCTCTTGCTATATAAGCACCTAGATGATATCCTTGATTTTGCCTGTTGGTTCCCAAAGCCTAAAATATTTGCTGTGTGCTCCTTTTCAGAAAAAGTGCTGGCCTCTGCTATAAGTAATTAATCTGAGTTATCCTTTAATCTGACCCTGATTTGCTTTTCCTTAATCCTGGTTACTGTTCTTTAATTAGAATGCTTCTTTCTAATTTACTCTTAACTTGGTATTTCCGAAATTTTCCTCATAATAGTCACTAGGTGCATTTGTTAAAAACACAGATTACATCCTGATTCAGCCAGGTACATATCTCATTATCGAGGAAATTAGGGAAACACTCTCCTATAGAGAATTAACCTCTGAAGCCTTAGCCTAGCAGTACATTAAATCCCTTCTATTAGTTTGTTCTCAATTCTTTAATTGCTACTTTTTAAAGGCCTATTATTAGTTCTGCTAATCTGCTAATCACCCCCTCCCCTTCTCCAGTCTCATGAGTAAAACATCTACCACCATCTCTTTTTCATTTCTTAAGGACCTGCCTGAAGTAAAATCTGCAATTTTTAGAGACTATACCTTGTTTTACACAAGAACGAGCTTTGAGTCTAGGCTTACACTAGAAACTTTTATTTAGACAGCAGTAACCTTTTAACACAGATTTACGGCAGAATCATCAAAAAGATCATATTAAAAATTAAAACCTAAACTGTAATTGTTTTTCTAGTGCTGATTGACTCTGTGTGACCCATGGAGTCCCCTGCTTACCTAATAATGAAAAAGATATAACTTTTATGTAATAATAATGTTTACTGAGTGAGGGTTTAGATTACTTATATGGAAAAAGAGTTTATTACTATAAAAAAGTTTTTATAGCTTTAATAAGATACAATTTTTAATACTTCTTAAAAGAAGTCATTTTTTTGGTGTTGTATTTTAAGGTGGCTAATATTTAAATATCTAAGCCAATACCTTAGAGCACTTTAGCTTCTCTGATACATTTCAGGCTTTAATGAAAAATGTATCACTTTATTTTTCCTCAAATTACTTTATCATTTATTTATTTATTTATTTATTATTATTATTATTTTTACAGTAGAAAAGAAAAGTTTTATTAGAAAGGAAAGTACACTTCCAGAAGTGGTAGCAGGCCTGAGCAAGAGAAGCGTGGCTCAAAAGGCCAAATTACTTTTTTTTAATGTAGCTTTTTGTGATGTGAGGAAAAACCACTTGCAAAAAATAAAGTTATTTTTAGATGCTGTTTTTTTACATAGTTCTAGCTGTTGCTACTTTTTGAAACACTTAGGTTATTATATAACAGATTTTTAAAAGAGTAAATAAAATATAACAATGTAATCTGTATTAATCTTGAATATCTAGTATTAGGATTATAGAAGCAATATTTTACCATTCTTTATTTTTTAAAAAATCGCTCATGATTGTAGATGTTATAAATTATAGTCCATTTGGTACTCTTTTATAAAGGAAGCTCCTTCCAGTTCTCTCTAAATGTTTAACTTTTTTCTCAGTTCTTTCTAATATCTTTATATCTTAAGTTTAATCTTTTTCTCACTATTTCAAGTTGCTCTCCTAGAGACTCCCATTTAAAACAGAAAAAGAAAGGATTATCTATATGATTGGGAAAGTAACGTTCCTATTTTTTAAAAAAATTCTTTTCTGCATTTGAGTTTGATAGCATTGAAATTAATAAGTATACATTTCCTTACCTTGCCATCTAATTTCTGTGAATCAGCTGTTCCATAAGAAATCTGCTTCCAAGTTTACACAATGTTCAGAAATCATCCTGAAAGTTTTATTTTCTCAAAATTGTTGACAATTATTATCCTATAATCACTATAGCAATTATACAAATTAGAAGCTTGTGGGCCTTATTTTTAAATAGTCAGATATTTGTCCTATCAATTATAAATCCTAAAACAAATATTAAGGATGTTATCAAAGTATATTTCCAACATCATTACTTTTAAAAGTTTTACAGAGTCACAAAAGGCAAGATTCTTTTTTAAATGTAAGTGATTTATCTGATAATAGGAAGTTAGTGAAAGGCTTTTACACTTACCAACCAGTGCTAATTTGCCACCTGTTTGTGAATTAAGCACATTTTATATCCCAGCTTTGGTATATATACACACACAAATGACAGATCAAAACATTTAGTCCCATTCTGTAATCAGATGTTGGTGGTCAAAAATCGACAGCTGATTATACCTTAGTAAAACTGAAATTTAAAAAAATATTAGAAGTTGGGAAGGAAAGCCTTTAGTAGTTTTATTAGTCCATTGAAATTCTTTATGGAATTAGGGCATAAATAAATATTTCTTCTCTATATGTCTGGAAGAATGAATTGTCTCTAAAGGTGAACTTCTCTTTTCTCTCTCCTTAGAGGAGTCATGGTCATGAGGGAAGAGTTTGACCATTTCAAATATTGGTCCTCATTTACTTAAAAAGGGTTGAGTATAAAAGTAAACAGCTCTGCTTTAGTTCATTTTTCATGTCGGTTGTATTCGATGTTATGTATTTGACAGAGCAATCAATTATTCTTAGCCTTATGAAAATCACATTTTAAAATTCCAGCTTTTTAATTAAAATAATTTTATTTTCTTAACGATTTATAGATGAAACCAGCCTGTATAAAAGCCCTTACTCGTATATTTAAAATATCTGATCAAGATAATGATGGTACTCTCAATGATGCGGAGCTCAACTTCTTTCAGGTAGATCTCCTCTTTTTCAGACATTTGTAAATCTTGGCGGGGTTATTTTGACTAAGAAAGCTATAAGAGTTAATTAGCTTAAACAATGATATGTTGATAAACTTCTGTCTCTTTCATGTAAACTGTCCTTCACATCAAGCTATTTAAGTCTTTACGTGGGGTATAAAACTCCCTTGCGCCTAGGAATCAAGGAGACTCTTTGGCAGTATTATTTCATGGTACACAATGGGTGTATTAAGGATGACTTGAAGTCTGAACTCTGAATTATTTTTCTTTCTTGGTTTTGAGTAACATAGCTACACAAAGAGCTCTGTGTTTTAGAAATGCCATGAGGAGAGTAAGGAAAGTTTCTTTCCTTCTAAGTATGACTTGTTTTACAAGGCAGAGACTATCCTCATAGAATTTGTTTCTTTTGGTTGCAATTCTTTGACTTAATATTGCTTTATAGATTAATGCTTTGTATATATTATTTATGGTTTTAATGCTGATTTTTAAAAATGTTATATTTATTTTGCTAGAGAATTTGTTTCAACACTCCGTTAGCTCCTCAAGCTCTGGAAGATGTCAAGAACGTAGTCAGAAAACATATAAATGATGGTGTGGCTGATAGTGGATTAACACTGAAAGGTGAATGAATGGTATTTTCCCCCTTTTGAACTTAATATTTTCAAAATTTGGCAGAAAGTGAAGGTCTTTATAGCATAGTATTATTCATACTTTAAGAAATGTTAGTATTTGTTCATATGCCTAAAATCTAACTTGGATATATAAGAGTTGGAAGAGACAGGCCATTGGCGGGGATAGTAATCCTTACTGTCAGCATAAATTAGAATTAGAGAAATTGATTGGATCTCAGGAATTCAGCGGTCCATCTGAGGGAAAGAGATTTCTGGAACAAATTTATCTTAAAATTCTTCCTACTCATAAGCATCCTTAAATAAAAATTATTTTTAGAGAAGACATTTTGTCTATCAGTCAAATTTACCAAGTACAGAATGTTCCCTATAGAATGTGTGATAGAACCACAGTGATATAAATGAAATTGAAAAGCAGAATTTTTCATTATAGAAATAAACACGAAGATCTGTAAAAGAATTTCCTTTGTTTTTATTTTATAACTTTGTGAATGTTAGTGTATTCCTTGGGATGTGTTTTTGGCCCTTTTATCTAATACCATCTCTTGCTCACTTGGGTGTATATGTGAAATGATTCTAAAATCATCTCTGTTTTTAATGAGACACTCGTGAACTTGGTTTTGATTTGATCCTCAGTGCACAAAACTAGTATGCATATGTTCATGAATGTAGCTCTTGCCATTATGTGTTATATGCTTTTTCCTCCAAATGACTGTACCCTTTTTCACATCAATTGTATTTACTAACTCCTTTTATTTCAGGTTTTCTTTTTTTACACACACTTTTTATCCAGAGAGGGAGACATGAAACTACTTGGACTGTGCTTCGACGATTTGGTTATGATGATGATCTGGATCTGACACCTGAATATTTATTTCCTTTGTATGTACCTTTAGCTTTCTAATTGATTTCACTTGCCAAGTATTTAAAAATTTTAGCACATAGGTAAGCTTTGGGATATTTTAGACTTAGGAATAATTTAGACTTACAGAGAGGTTTATGTCAGGGTTTCTCAACCTCAGCACTATTGACATTTTGGACCGAATAATTCTTTGTTGTAGAGTCTGTCCCATGCACCCATGCATTATAGAATGTTTAGCACATCCTTAAATGCCAGTAACACCTCCTCCCCCAGTTATGACAACCAAAAATGTCTAGCGTCTCTAGAAATTGCCATATGTTCTCACAGGAGCGAAATCTTCCCCAGTTGAAAGCCACTGATTTATAGCATGGCTCAAACTTTTCCTTTTTTTCTTATGGAGAATGCAAATATCTTTTTTTATTATTATTATTCATTTTACTGAGGAAGGAAATAAAAGGTGCTAGATAAACTAGTTTTTGGAGTTAAGAGATGAGAAATATATTAGTTAGCATTTTTCTTTTCATTAGTTCTTCTCTTTAAGGTTTATAGTCTTTTCTTAGTTCAGAATAAAATAAGTATTTTTCCTAAACAACTAGTCTGTTTGTGGTTATTTTTTAAGTTCTGTTTGTTTAAAAATGGATCCAGTGTCACCCCGAAACAGGAGACTGCCTTGTACTAGGCTTCCTCTTCTGTAACTCAGGGAAGTGACTTCCCAAGATTGGGCCTTCGAGGCTTCAGTCTTTCTCCTTCACTTTTTCAGTGGCACGTTATCTTCATAATGTCTTTTTTTATTTTAGCATAGCACCCTAGCTAACTATGTACAGGTTCAGAAAGACTTTGTTGTTGTTTTCTCCTTCCCCATCATTGAGGGAGCAAAGTTCTTTCTTGTTGGATTCCTGGTTGGTTAATCAGTTCTAAATTGAATCCTCTCTTGTTAAAGTTATTGAATCCGGCTCAAGTAATTTTCTAGATTTTTCAATAAATATATATTGAATGAGTGAATTTGTCCCAGGACCTTTTTGTCAAGTTTTCTGTGCCATTTACATAGATAGATAAATTCTCCAGAAGATTGCTTATTGCTTTCTTAAGTATGACAGTGAGGAAACCCCATCTTTTATAGCTTTGTGGTCTCTCAATTTCTTTATGCTCTCCGCCTTGAATTTTCTTCAAAATAGCCCCTTAGGCCACCACTTGAATTTTTCTATCTTATTAAACTCTGCCTCTGTCCTGCACACTGCTGCTAGATTAACAGCTATATAAATACAGATTTAGCCATGTCACTTCCCTTGAAGACAGGATAAAACCCAAGCTTCTTAACTGGTATACAAGGTCATTCATGATCTGCTCTGCTCATGCTTACTCCCTGCCTTCATTTTAGAAGTAAATACTAAACTATTTATAGTCCACCAATCCTATGTTGTTTCCTACTCCAGGCTTTTGTCCATGTTTTCACTCTCCTCCCTTCAACCTAGTTAATGCCTGTTAGCCTTCAAGTCTCATTTCAGATGACAGTGTCTCTCAGCAGTGCTGACACCCTCCTACCCCCCCGACCCCCGTACTTTACCCTTACTTTACCCATACTCAGCACTCATCTCATTCTGTTGAGACAGTGAAATTAACTGTTTGTGATACATCTCCCACTTGAATATGATTTCTTAGAGGTAGGGAGCCTGTCTTCTTTTATGTCCCTAGTACCTAGCTCAGTGCATTTGATAAATGTTTATTCAACTGAATTTAGGGTGGGTCAGAAAGGTCAAATCAGGCAGAAATAACATCTCTTCACACTATGTTCAACTCATTACAATGTTGACATAATCGACATAATTTGTATGGGAAGAACAAACCTATTACAGTTTAATCAGCATTATTTGTAAAATTTTTATTTCAACCTGCTCTTCAGATATTTAGGAAAAGTTTACATGTCAACTCGGAATGAGCATTATTGTAACTCTTTTGAGGACTGCCGTGCTACTCCAGTGACTTTCCTTGGAAAGTCTAAATGGCTTTAGCAAAAATATTTTGTAAATGCTGTTATCTCACAAAAAGACTTGTTGCAGTTTCTTAAGTTTTAACATTTGATTGAGGATTTGTTTTTCTCTTAATTTTTTTATCAAAAGGCTAAAAATACCTTCTGATTGCACAACTGAATTAAATCATCATGCATATTTGTTTCTCCAGAGCACCTTTGACAAGCATGATTTGGTAAGCTTTTAACTTCAATTTTCCATGATATATGATAAACTCTTTTTCAGTGAATGATTTAATTCTGTTCCCTTAGCTACAGGGTGCTCATGTCACATAGCCAAAAATTGCTCAAGCTCTTTTACATTAAAATAGCAAAAATACTTTCTTTTATTCTGTTTTCTCAAGATGAGAAAGTATAGTTTCTGATACTCTTACACAGATTTTCTTACATACATGGAAGGAATTTACTTGATAAATGTAAAATTTCTTTTCATATATTAGTTTTTAGAAACATAACTTTACTAGACTTAGGAGAATTTTGTGTTTGGGAATTAGTCTTTTAGATCTCTAAACATTATGTACTCTTCCTTGTGTATCTTCAGGATAGAGACTGTGCTTTGTCACCTGATGAGCTTAAAGACTTGTTTAAAGTTTTCCCTTACATACCTTGGGGGCCAGATGTGAATAACACAGTTTGTACAAATGAAAGGGGCTGGATAACCTACCAGGGATTCCTTTCCCAGTGGACGTGAGTATACAGCTCACCTGTTTCCTCTATAGTCACCACTAGTTTAAAATTATGGTACATTACAGCCATCATTTTGTAAGTTTTTCAGATCTTACAAAGTGCTTTAATCATAATAAGCAGGATTTATAGTGTTACTGCTGTTTCTCAGATGAATTTGAGATGTTCTATAAATTTATCAGGAAGGGATATTACTTTTGGATGATATAGGGAAACAATAATAAATCTCACATCATTGTCAGCTAAATTTTAATACATTTTTTGATTAAGAGAATGAGAAACATCATTGCTACTACACAATTATTATACCTTCAGAATATGGGGAGAGCATATTTTACTTGACACTAAAGACTTAACTTGAGATTTTTTTGTTTTTAATGTACACTTAGGATTTGTCTACAGGCAGGGTACAGTACAGTTGACATTGTATCTAGGGTGCTAAGGAAATCCTCTGGTTGGGTATGATGATGGAATTACTTTAGTCTTGGTGAGACTAACTTTCTTAACACCAAAATCTGTTCTTTTTTCAGATCATAAAAAAGGCTAACTCGTCTCAAGCACCTTTCAGTTATTTTTGCTCCTTTTGCAAACCTTTTCAGATGTAATTATTACGTTCTCAACTAGCCAATATTTGCTGTATACTATGTAACTTGGGAAGCAGGTTTTATAAAAAAATAAGAAAGAAAGAAAATTCCTGCTCTAGATTTTGCCAGCAGCTCACTGCTCATCTGTGTGGCTTTGCTATTTCTGGGCAGGTGGAGTAGATACAGGAATCCTTCACATCTTGCATTCTCCTCCCTTCTTCTCTTCCTTAAGAATGGCAGCATAGGAAAAACCATGGGAAATGGAAAATTAAAGCAGTATGACAACACTTACCTGGGTCTGGTGATAAAATTATTTGAGCTGTTGGAATTTTTTTTTTTTCCTATGTTCATTGAGAAACTTGCCACATTGTAAACTCTTCCATTTCCTAGGCTCACAACCTATCTAGATGTACAACGGTGTCTGGAGTATTTGGGCTACTTAGGCTATTCAATATTGACTGAACAAGAGTCTCAAGCTTCAGCCATTACAGGTAAGTATCTAAATATTAATTAGTGAAAAAGTTAGAAAAAAAATTTAAGATTCCAGTTTCATATGTAAAAAAAAAGAAAATAAATAAATCTTCACTAGTCTTCCATGTTTACACTCTTATTTGTTTTCCCTGTGATTTGGTAATTTCCTGTGAGTCAAATGCTTGATTTTATTGTTTATCAAAAAAGAAAGAGTAGAGGTTTCCTTTTAGTTCGCCCCTGAGGTTACTCCACTGATGAAAATCAGGGAAGGCTACAGGCATTAAAAGTATAGTTTGTCCTGTGTTTTAATTTTCCTTAAATATTAAAAACAATGCCTATTAACATATGATCCTGATATTGAACTAATTGTACATCTCTTGGCTTTGTAATCTTTTTCTACATTAATAAATCTTTCACAAATCTTGTAATTCTTGCCAAGCAATGTGCTCCACTTACAGAAAACTCATAGCTATGGAAATAACAAATTAGGGAACTGATATTTCAAGAGTTTCTTATATCCTAATTGGTAAGAAAAAAACAAAAAAAATGCTGTATCTTACAGGAAGCCCCCTCATAAGACAACCAATCTTAAATTGATAGAGCAATTAAAGTACTTAGCCAATTAGACAGTATTTAATTCAGCATCAAAGAGTAAGGAACTAATTGCTAGTCAGCATTTGGTTCTTTCACTTAACAAAATATGGACATCTTTCTATATCAGTAAGTATATTTTTATATATCTTTAATGTTATTCTGTAATCATATGAATGCCCTATAACTTATTTAACTATCCCATTATTATTGTGTGTTTGTATTATAGTTGTCACTTTTTTGCCTCTGGTGAGCTTTGTTGCAATTGAATCTTTTAGCTATAGCTCAAGGAGGTCTGTACCACAGGAAGAGATGCCCCATTGTTCTGCTGATAGAGTATTGCTTTCTTGCCTGCCTCTTTTACAGATTTATATTTGAAAGGCCATTTAACCCCAGAGTATATTTCTCATTACTATTTATAGATCCAAAAGAGTGTAGATTTGAGAGAGCATCTTTTAGTTTGTAACTTGTTATGACAATAATTTATCATAGAAAAAAAAGAAGGCATGTATTGTTGGTTGTATTTTCATTCATTTTTAGGATATCACTTTTTAATGAAAATTTACTATTTATGATGAAATAAATATTCAGTCAATAGAAGTTTATAGCCATCTTTCAAAAATGCATCTTTTTCACTAAACGAGGCCCTTCTTTATTATATTTAGTACTTTATTCCACATACAGCTTGACTGTTGTACATTATGTTTGTTCATTGATCAGACACTTCATAAAAGTGATAAATAGCAATACCCTATTTTGCAGAAGGTGAAATGGAGGCTCAGTAAGTCTAAGTGGCACATAATTTTTTTTTTTCTTTTTAGTAACAAGAGATAAAAAGATAGACCTTCAGAAAAAACAGACTCAAAGAAATGTGTTCAGATGTAATGTAATTGGGATGAAAAACTGTGGGAAAAGTGGAGTTCTTCAGGCTCTTCTTGGAAGAAACTTACTGGTGAGAGTTGTCAGAAAATAGAACTTTACCCAAAATATTTTCATAGTCACAAGTTTACATAATTTTTAATAGCCATTAATCTTTTTAGATGATTACTGTAATTCAGTGACCTATATATTAGTAAAGTACAATCCAAAGTATAATAATAATCCTATTGAACTGGCTTTGTCTTTATTTCATTAATGTTAGCTATCATTTGTCCTTTTTTTTTTTAACCAGTGTTTAAATGGGATTAAATGAATACCTGTGTGAAAGCCCTAACACAGTGCTTGGCATGAAGTAAATATACAGTAAATACTTCAAATTGAATACTGAAATCTAATTCTGACTACTGCCTTAAGGAGGTTGACGTATTTCCAGATGAATCTCATATCAGATGAAATTATAGTATAATGAGAACTGCCAGCAGATGGCTCTGGAATACAGTTTCAATAATATAGTGTACTTCCTTTTCAGCTACTGCTCTCACTTTATGCAGAGCAAGTGCATCTTTTGTCTTAGGCCTTAAGAACTAAGAAATGTAAAGTCAATATGCCCTTTGTACCGATAAATGATATATAGTGTAGGGAAGAGTGGCCTTTTATTGATAACATACCCACACATAAACACAAAGCACGTGTATTGATGACAACTAATTACTGTAATTTCTTACTGTAAATATTGATATTTTTGGTTATTTCCAGAGGCAGAAGAATATTCGTGATGATCATAAATCCTACTATGCGATTAACACTGTTTATGTATATGGACAAGAGAAATACTTGTTGGTAAGAAATTCTCTGGCATGTAAAGATTATTAATTATATTTTTAAAGACTCTTTGAAAACAGTTGGGTTTAATTTAATGGCTGTCTGTAGAACTTTGTTTGATTTTTTTTCACCTCAATCTGAAATTAATTTTAATTCCCTGACATATATGGTGATTACATGGGTGTAGCATCAAGTAAAAATTCATCTATTTGTGTGCTTAATTCTGTGTTAAGAAAGTGAAAATTGAGTTTCATCTATTTAGCAGGAAATGGTATAGTAAACAAATGTGTTAAGCTAAAAAATGATTAAAAGAAGGGTTGTGACTGAAAAGAGACTATGAAATACAGTAGAAAGAGATGATGTATTCTCCTTTGATCCAGTCACATTTCAGTTTGTACTCTGTTCCACCATAGATTAGCTGCGTGACCTCAGGCAAGTGGCTTACTCTTTCTGAGCTTTTGTTTCTTACTAAGTTAGCTAATACGAAAAGCTCCTAATAAATGGTAGGTACTAGAAAAAGTTCATTCCCTCTCTTTTTCTCTTTGCAAATAGTTTATTCTACCAGACAAATGCTCACATTGACTTTTATACATATTTTACTCTTTATGATAAAAGTTCTTTGTCAGTTTTTAATTAAACCTTGTTTTTTTTCTTTTCCTATAAGTATAGTTCTACTTATTGTGTACTCAGTAAATATTTCTGACTGTTAGTTTTCCCGTTTTTATTCTTACACCATTCTTTGTAAACTGGTATCTTTTATGTCTTAATATCCATAATATAATAGTGTTTTATTTGTAGTATATTGAGTCACTTCTGACTGTACACTTCCCCTTTCTTCTCAACAAAGATGCATTATCTTATTACTCAGTACTGAATTTTACTCTTGTTGGATCATTATCATATCATAGATGGGATACTTCTTTAGAACTTTTGTAGTAAACATTGGAAAAGTGTAGGCAGTAAAGTAGAATGAAATGACCTTAGTGTAAAGAGTTCTTCGCTTTGTGTTTTTGATTGGTGGAGAGAAAAGGTACCTGTGGTAGAAAGAAAATAGACTTAGAATCATATCTGAGTTTATCTTTTGGTCTAATGACTTGTTAGATGTGTTATCTTAGACAGTTAATCTCTTTAGCTTGTCTTCTTAATTTATAGAATTTAAAGAATGCAAGTAAAGGCCTGTCTAGCACACTTCAATCACTCACTAAACATTAGCTTCTGTAGAACCTTAATAACCATTTTTAATCCACAGAGTCAGAAACTACTAATTTATCCACATTTCACACTTCTAAGAATGGTCTGAAAATTTATGGTTAACTAGTATTTTTTAATTAGGAAGTTAATTTAAGCAAGTAATAAAACATCATGACTTACACTTCAGTATATGATACTTACTGTCTCATTATCTTTTTCTTTTTACAAGTTGCATGATATTTCAGAATCGGAATTTCTAACTGAGGCTGAGATCATTTGTGATGTTGTGTGCCTGGTCTATGATGTCAGTAACCCCAAATCTTTTGAATACTGTGCCAGGATTTTTAAGGTTTGTTGGTCTGTAAGTTTTATATGGAGTTTAATGGAATTGTAATGTGGTGTTTTCTAACCAGGGAAATGCAAGAAAATCATTTGTGGGGCTTTTTAAAAATACATACATCTGCGTCCTGTCCCTAAAGGCTTTGATTTCATTTGAAGGTGGTAAAGTCCTAGACATCTGTTTTGTTTTGTTTTGTTTTCCTCTTCTTTAAAATGAAAATAGTTTGCTTTAGGATAGAGAAATTTAGGTTGATTTCTTTTTATTTTTAAATATTCTATCTTTTTAATTAAAAAAATCTTTTTCAAATTGTAGCAAATCTGAGGACGTATTATAGGCTTATATTGTTACCAGCATTAGAACAGGGGCCCTGGTCGTATTCTAAGACTGACCTGGACTACTGCCAGTCTTTGCCTTTTAGTTCCCTTACTCTTTGAAACTATTGATGCATTGCTCATTCAGAGATAATTTTTAGTGCACATTTAAACTTGTCATCAGATTTCGATTTCATTTTTTATTCCATAGCAACACTTTATGGACAGCAGAATACCTTGCTTAATCATAGCTGCAAAGTCAGACCTGCATGAAGTTAAACAAGAATATAGTATTTCACCAACTGATTTCTGCAGGAAACACAAAATGCCTCCACCACAAGCCTTCACTTGCAATACTGCTGATGCACCTAGTAAAGATATCTTTGTTAAATTGACAACAATGGCCATGTACCCGTAAGTACTTGTTCTGCCATCATTTTCATGCTGCATGGTTCATAATAACATTGCACGCCATTATTAGCCATGAGGGTAGAATCTTTGTCACATAGAAGTTGTTCAGCAACAGAAAGAGACTTTGTAATGAGAAGGTACAAATTTGAGTAAATGGAATTTTGGTTTGGGTGCTGTAATAAATTATGTAAATAGTCCTTCTGACAGTATTTGTATATTTTTGAGCAGACTGTATCTAAATAGGATAGTACAATAAGCTCAGCCCCCCACCCAGCATTTAAAAAAAAGTCTTACTGCAATGAAATGCTTTTGTTACGTGTTGCTATATGATTATCAGGTATTTCCATATGAACAAAAAGTTCATCTTTATATTTTTCCTTTGATTAATTGACCTGGAGTATGTGAAAGATTCTAAAATATTTTATGAATTTATGTTTAAATTATGGATTTGTTTGAATTCAGAATATGATATCTTTTTTAAGTGCTCTAAAAAGTAGTTGTAATTGGAATTCCTACTACATAAATGTTTTACATTGTGTTATGAGTCATAAGTTTTATGTACATTTATTGTGTATCTATACATGCATATGCACAAGCACATAACTGTGGTCATCTTCATAATTTACTAACTGCCTTAAAATTGCATGGTTCTTAATGGCATTCTCAAGTACTATGTTTGTATAAATTCTGTTTTGTAACAAGATAGTTTTTCAGGCAGTGCGTTTCTCAGGACTTTATAGTTTATTTTATTTATGATTATGTTATTCTCTAAATTATTTTTCTTATGGAAACTACAGTATAAAATAGTAATAATCAAACATTGCTATAAACTGAAGTTTTTCAGAAAAGTATTAATTTGTTACAGGTTTTTCAAGTCGGAGTTAACTTTACTGCTATTCTATTAACTGATACTTTTTTTAAAATGCAGTAAACCATTGAAATTTTATTTGTATTGAAGACAAGTCATTCCTATTACTATGAGATAAGCACAACCTTATTTATGTTTTACTTTTGCTTTAAAACCCTCATGTATGTTATCTACAGAGAGGATCATTACAGAGACAGACTCTCCCGAGACATGGGCAACACTGATAGAATAGAGAATTTGAGAAAAATCTGGGTCTTTCTAAAAACTGCTTTGTAAGTTACTTTTTCTTTATGGCTTCTGTGGGATTTTGTTGACCTTTTCTTATAGATGAGCAATTCTCCTTTCTTCCCATAATTAATATTTAGTAATTATCCAGAAACGCACTGCTTGGTCAAGCTTACTGCCTACCTGCATATTATAGTGTCTTTTTTTACGGTGTAAATGTGCTGTTTTAATCTTGTAAATAACTGCAACTGTGTTTTTAGATCCGCATCTTCAAAACATTTTACTGCAGTTTGTGTGTGTGTGTGTGTGTGTGTGTGTGTACGCGTGCATATATGATAAATGTACATACTTGGATACTTCTTTATATGGTTAATCCCAAACTCCTTCTCATGAAGCATCTCCCTGTTGCTAAGCATACTTTGCATCCCTCCTTTTTGGTGGGTGGAGCCTGTGTATGTTGAAGAGTCAGATTCAATTTATAAAATAACAGATGGATTCCAGTATGACAGCTGGCAGTGACTTAGTAGCAGTGATATATGTTCATCGAGTTTTAAAAAGGAATGTCTTGAGCTTATAAGAGTTTCAAAAAAATTAATTCTTGTTTTTCTTCATGTTGGGAATTAGGCGTTGTTGGGATGCTGCTAACCTCCACAACCATGCCAGTGTGTGCTGTGGTCTCATCAGATCTCACAAGCTAAGCCAAGTCAGATTGGGCCAGTCCTTTGACTGAGAAGCCTCTAAAAAATGTTCAGGTGTTACAGGAAGTGATGGCATTGACTCATCAGGTGGCGCTCTTCTGAGTGGATTCTGCGCCAGTACCTCTTCAGGGGTGGTGTGATGGCTTTGTATGTCTGAGTGGCTCTGACCACTAAGTAGTCATTGAGACCTCCTACTTTGGTTGTTAGGGTGGAGGTGAAATGGGTTGCCCCATGTGGCTGTACCAACTAGTGTAATTCCACTCAACCAGAAAGGAGTCAGAAAACCTCCCTAAATTTCATATCTAATAACAATTGGATCCATTGTTGATTTTTACATCCTTACTCAGAGTTTCATACTATCATACTTAGCTGCCGTGTTTTAGTAGCAGATGAAATTAACACTATATTTTGTTCAAGTAGAAATTTATGAAGCACTTTGATTTCCTTTGGGAGCCAGGGTGCTTGATAATTTAAAGACGATGTTGTTCATATCTCTTCAGGGTTGAATATACTCGTCTTTTGACTCTTTTGTGTTTTTGTCACTCTTCTCCTTCCTGGTTTTCAGGCATGTGTGTATGCTAAGGGAGGAGGAGGAGGAGGAGGGGATGATTATTTAAATGTTAGCAAACTTTGTCCTTTTGGCGGGTGCTATGGCTTATTCAGTTTTTCTTTTTATTTAGATGAGGGTGCCATCTATTGCTGTGCATATTTATTCCACTAAAACTCTTATATAATAACTCCATCCCCCCTACAAAAAAAGCAAAAGTGTTAGGTAATTGTCCTTAGATTCTCTATAGGGAGGGAGGAGGGAGCTGTGGCTGCTTATTATATTTTTGGTGTATGTGGAATTCTGCACAACTTTAGCATGCCCCACACTATCCTTTTCCTTAGTGTTGCTTATGCCTAAATCTTTTTTTTTTTTTTAAGTTGGCACACCCTGGCTTGTGCCATATTTGTAAGTAAGAACTCAACTCCTGTCCTTCTGTGTGTTTTCGCAGCCATGCCCGGTTACGCTGTATGTGCACCTGCAACAGGTGTACATTTTGCATCTGTCAGAACTTCCTCAACTCAGACTTGCTGCAATCTGTAAAGAACAAAATCTTCACTGCAGTTCTTAACAGGTTCTTAACTTTATTTACTGGGTACCAGGCATTCTGTTAAAATACAAAAGAAAAAGTGGATAAGTATTATATGGATACTCACTATAAAGACAAGCTGGCTGATGCCCAACTAACTTCCACTAAAATTCTCACTGTGGTGACAATGTTTAGATTTGGATTCATCTTTAATAATGTCTTTAAATTAATAGATATATTTAGGGGACTATAAGATTTTAGATGTTTTCTTTTTTCATTAAGGAAGTTAAATATCTTTCATATTAGGATAATATAGGTAGGGAGATTAAAATCTTTTGGCTGAGAGTTGTAGAAATAGATTAGGAGACTTGTAGTAAGTAAAAGAAACATTGATCCCAAGTATTATACTGTATTTAGCTTATATTCAAATAATATAACTTATTAAAACCATGCTAATGTGAACAATATCTTGAGTTTGAAAATTTTCTCTATTATAAATACCTAGAAGGTTTATTTGAAAGAACATGGTTTCTGGAAATGAGGATAATAACCAACTTTAAGAATTCAAAGGAATATGGAAAAGAAAAAATGATATGTAGTACTAGTTTTTGCAGTCTTTGTAATTGAGCCCAAAACATGAAGTATGCCTAGAAAATAATATGCTTTTTAAAAAGAAAGAAAAAAAGTAGGATATATACATTCCTTCAAAGCAATGAACTTGGAAGGTTATATTCTTATTCTGGTCATACTAGCTTTGTTCAAATTGATTTTACATTTTGTGCACATTTAAGAGCCTATGTAATATTAATTTGTATCCAACATCAAATTTCTGTGTGTTTGGATGAATTAGGTTTTTGAAATCATTCAAATGTCATTGGGAACTGGACTTGATTAAGATAGCTGATAAAGCTAAATAGATTTTGGTTAGAAATCGGTCAGTAATTTGATTTACCATTGGGCTCTCACTGAGGGCTACGCTCTGACTGTACCAGATGACTAGGATAAATTTGTGTCGACTAGCAATGTAGTAGGTGTGGCTCTGAAACAGTGAGACTGTATCTCATGTGAGTCAGAAACTGGCATTCCAAAAGAGTTTTGGTGGTGGTTTGAGTACTAGCAGCTCTGGAATAAGAATGCAGCCAGCCCAGGTGACAGCTTTGAAGGGATCACCACACTCATTTGGTGGTAATGTTCTGCCTCTGTCCTTTGAATGACATCTTATAAAGTAGTAACATAGTTTCTCTCATGACAGCTGTCTGAGAAAATGCAGGCTAGTTCAAACCAAACAACATTCAGGAGCTCTGATGTTGGAAATAGTAGTGTTGGAAGAGATTCTAGAATTCATCTGGCCTAACCTCCCATTTGAATGCCTTCCTGCAAGCCTTCCTGAGAGAGTGCTGCTTATCTGCTGATGGCGTTCCTCATTGGAGAGGGTTTTTGCTTTTGCTTTTTATTTATTTATTTTTAACTAAAATGATTTCCCTATAACTTTCTTTCCTTTAGTTTTAGTTCTGCCCTTTAGAACAACATACGACTATTCTACTCCCTCTTCAACATAGCAATCCTTCAGACATTTGAAGACGGCCATCATGTCTCCCCTAATTTTCTCTTCTCCAGGTAGAACATCCCCATTTCTTTCAGCCTTTTCTTAGATGGTTTAGTGACCTCATTATTCCTGGTTGTCCTCATCTCAAAGCCCCTTAGGTTTTCAGAGTACTTCTTAAAAGGTGCCACTGAGAATGGAGAACAGTGCTCCAGGTATGATCTGACAAGTCCCGAACAGTGGGCAGCCATGTTCCACAGTTAGGACAGGACCTGTCTACTGCATGAATTAACTTTTTAACAGCCCCGGCCCACTGTTGATATATATTAATCTTGGGGTTAACGGAAATCATATTTTTTTCCATATGAACTGCTATTAAGGCAGTGTCCCCTCCTCTCTAGTTGTGTATTTGCCATTTTCAGTTGACTCTTTGAATCTAAATGCAGATACATATGTATCTCTATTAAATGTCATATTCTTTTTGATCCATTTGTTCTAGCTCAGTCATTTCAAACATTATTTTTGTCATTTGTCCCATTATATATATCTCTCAGCATCGTGTTATTTGCAAATTTGGTAGATATGTCTTCTTTATCTTTCAAGTTATTGATAAAAAATAATGTCAAATACCCAGAGATTGGAGAGAGTGAGCTACAGCAAGCAAGCTCTATAGCACTCCACTAGGGAATATTTTTCCCGATGACACAGGTTCAGAGTTCTTGGGGAAAGATTATTCTGTCAATTAAAAATATTTTATTATCCAGCCCATATTTTATCTTTCATGAGAGATTTCATGGAGGACTTTCTTCGAAATCAATACATAACTTTTTACTGCATTCTTCTTATCTACCAGCATAATAATTTTATTTAAATAGAAAGTGACATCTGTTTGGTGTCTTATTCTTGGTGAACCCACCTTAGTGTCTAGTAGTTGCTCATCACAAACCATCTATTTATTCTAGAAGCTCTTGATTGTCCAGAATTGCAGATTGATTCATTATCTGCATCTTTTTGACAATTTTATTCTTAGATTGGTTTAGTCAGCTTTCAAATGAAATAGGTTGGATGTGTATTATTAGATGAGCTTGCTAATAGTATATTACTCCATACAGTGATTCTCGAAGAGAAATCAGTACATTTTGTCATATCTATTTATAAACTAGAAGTAAGTTAATAGTAATGTCAAGATACCACTGACATCTGGTAATCAAGAATGGAAGAAATGAAGAAGATGAGGGGGGAAACCAGTGTACCTTTCAAAGAACTCCTTCCTGACCCCTGGTTGTATTTCAATAATTTATTTGATAGAAGTACAGTAGAAATTTAAAAGTTGTGTATTGAAGTTTTTTCTGGTTTACAAAAGGATATAGATAAGGTAGGTGGGGGTGGAGGCCTAAAACTTAAGTGCCTATAGGGTCTGGATAGATAATGTAAATAAATGAAGTTGCCAAGTGTAAGAAATAAGAGAAGAGACTATGATAGGCCTTGTCTAAAAGAGGCAGCCACAGCTCAGCTCTGGCCATTTGTTATTGTACAGGCCCGGTGTTACCAGGTCTTCTGATTCTATGAGATTAGAAATTAGGGTTTTTATGTGAAATTTTCTGGTATTTACATAATAGCAACTAAATTTTAAAAACTTAAAGTGCTAATCGGAACAAACGAGGCATAGAGGCCACGAGTTTGTAACCTCAGTCTTGAGATATGGATTAGAGTTGTAAAAATGCAGGCACACATGCACAAAAAAGTATACCTAAGGAATGAGAGTGTTTCTTATCCCCACCCCCATTTTACTCTGTCCCATGAAAAATTTGAAAAAATTACAAGGCTGTGCGGTGCAAATGAAATCACCTTACTCTAATAGTCTCAGGTTTTGGCAACCTTTGGTGGTCGGTCACCACTTGTCGTTCTAGTTATATCTTAATGTTACATAAGCAAGAAGAGGATTGACTGATTGAGTACAAGCCATTTAAGAATTTTTCACCATAATTTAGTAGGGAGGATTCTCACTCAGTGCTAAGAATTAAGTATTTGGTTTTAGAAATCTGCCATGCTTAGTGTTTGATTTATAGCTGTAAAAGAGCAGTTTTAATTTTTTAATTAAGGAAAAGGTTTATCAAATGTCTACCAAGAAACTGATAGACAAATATTGGTACATAGATGTTACTCTCAAATTAGCGCATTGTTCCAGTGGTTGCTGAAATAGAAATTACTTCCAGAGATAATACATGTTCTCCCTTTATCTCACCCCTCAGTCCTTGATTTATTTATTTAAATACTTAATTTAAGTACCTGCTTTAGGTAGGATCCTGCTGGGGTGAGCTGGGGCAAAATATGAAGATGAAGAAGATATGAACGTACCTTTAAGTTTCTAAACATTATGTTGCCAAAAAATTTTTTTCTTTAAACTGGTATATTTTCAGTGACCTTAGTCCCATGCTAAAAAAGGAAGTGCTATAATCTGATCATGAGAGGATGTAAGTCTATTATTTTATACTTAAGCAGTTTTAATAGATTTATTTCTAAAATTGTCCATTTTTTCCCTAGCTATGTGTCTTTGACCAGAAAAGATTGTTCCTTTTTTGGAGCTTATTCACTGGCAGTACATATTTTAAATAGAAAGTCATAATAGATTTTTTCTTTCCAATTTAATTGACTGTATATTGATTTCAACATGTGAGAGAAATGTTAAACTGTATTTGGCATGTAACTTTGTTTGGTAATATGGGCTCACTCTTCAGATCTGAATAGGTTTGTTTTTCTTTAGAATAATTTATGAATAACTGGAATTATTTTAATTTAAATACATTTGGAGGATTATTAACATGTGGTCAGATGATTTTAATCTTTGGTAATGTTTTCATTTCAAATCGTGTAAATCATGTAACCGGGAAAAAATACCTTTGATTATAGTTTAATTTTTAAATACCTTTTTAATCTGAAAGTATTAAAATGATCATGTAGAAGTGAGCTTCATTGTTGGTTTGAACTACCCAGGATTTTAGTTTATTAAATATATATTATTCTGACTGCAGAAAACTCCTACTTTGCATGAATGAAGATGTTACTATACTATAGTGTGCTGCGAACTTTAATTTGTCCTTCCTTTAGGTGTTCATTTTCATTTGTTTGTCTGGGCTACTTAGTCATTTTTTTTTTAACTCCTTTCGATCCCTTTCCCAACTAGTTTTCTGTGTATAATCCACTTCTTCTAATCTGTAATTCAATCAAAATTGTTTATTTTATAGTGCATTATTTTGGTGTGATTTTCTTTGATGCCTATTTTGGTTATAGAATTTCTTTTATCCTATTTTATTGTTTGCATTAGCCATATCTTATTTGTTCATGTTACTTCATAAGTTTGGTAACAGCATTTTACTTTAGCAACCAAGTGCATAGTTCATACTGAGTATTTACAGAGACCCAAAGGTATGATGGACAGTCATTGTACCCATTTTATTTTTTACCGTATTTTTTAAATTAGATGTGTGTGGCATATATTTTAAGCCATTAGTCAATGAATTACTTAATTTGCCCGTATTACTTTAATAATCACTTAAGTTCCTCTTTTACATTACTTAAAATCATATTACTTAATATAAGAGCCCTTTTTTTTTTGAAGGAAGGATTTTACTATCATTATACCAAAATGAATTGCCTTTTCATAGGATTGCTTTATGGAGAGGATTGGTTCCTAGACATCTTAATGTTATAGAGCTTCTGTTGGGAATGTAAGAGTTCTAGGGATATTAATGTTATAGTAAAATATTGTATCCAGGGAAGTTTGTCCTTTGTTTTAGTTTCATATAAAACTTCTGTTTTCCCTTGTATGAAGGTCCTTACAAAGCTTTTCTTTGAATTTAGATACATAGTCATATGTTTAAAATTATAGAAGAGCTTGTGTTATACAGCCTCATTAAGTAAGCTGCTGCTGCTACTTATAATTTAAAATATTTTTGCCATTTGGTTAGTATATTAAAGGACATGACAGGGTGGAGTTTGCCTATTCTGATCTTTAAGTATTAGTAGTTAACATATAGGTATCATGTTCCCCATGGAGTATTTCTCATGTATCTATGATCATCTAAATTTTGATTCTTCTAATGCTTGGTAAAGCGTTTTTTGACATCGATGCACACCTATGTCCTTTTCTAGAGTATGTTACGATTTAGGCATGCTTAGTTAACAGCCAGCCTTCTTATGATTTTTATGTTTTAATTCATCTTTATAGGGTACTGTTTTGATTTCTTAACCTATTTTGAAAAATATATTATTAAAATATTTCACGCCTACTAGTTCAGTTAGGGAAATTGTCATTTTAAGATTATTATTAGCAGTAGCATTTTTATTGGAAATAAATATTAAAAAATACTTCAGGCAGAAGCAGTAAAAGCAGGGAGATTCAGAATTCTTAGAAAAAAAGTGAGTTATTTAAAAACAAAACTAGTTTTGGTGACCTCATAGTTTTCAACTTGAGATGTGTAGTTGCAAATAGCAGAAAATTATATATGATATCTTTGAGCTTTAGTTACATGCATTACTAGTAACTTTAGGTAACATGCATTATAGTTCCATAAGCTTTTTCAGAGTATTAACTTAAAACTCCATACCTGAGATACATATATGGATAGAATTATAAAATTAGACCTTTCATATTAGTGCATTTGTACACCTTGAGTATATTCTACTTTACTTATTTTTCCTCTCCATAGTAGCCTGCAACCTAAGACAAGCTTAATTGAATCTGGATCTCTCTATTCTCCTTCTTTCTCCAATTCTAATTTTTGCAAAGTTTTAGGTCACTGCAATATAGTTTTCATACTCCAAATATAAAGTAATATGACACATTATAAAAAAACAATGTTAAAACTATCCTGTTTGGTAGTAGCTAGAATGGGTTTAATGCCATTGAGCTGTTTAAGATTTGGTTATTGCTATTGATAATATTCCCTTTATTTATTATTGGTTAAATACATTGAACCAATAAGATTTTAGGTAATTTTCTTATATTTGCCATAAATTGCAGAGTTAACCAAAAGCATCTTGTATGCTTTCTTTAAGGCATTCTGTGCAAAAGTACATAGGAATTTTGGTCACTGTTACATGCCTGGTGTGACTGGTTCACAAAGACAGTTCTTAATTTAACCTTTCTTGCCTGCATTTTAAAACATTTCTTCCTCTCTGCCTTATTGAGTAGCAGCCTTAATAATATCCAAGTCCGAACATGTTGGTCCGCTCCCACACCTGTTTCAAGAGCACCTGTCATCTGATTGACAGATGGGCCCTTAGCACTTCTAAGACAGAAAGCCAGCATCCAAAACACAAGAATTTTCCACCTAAGAACTTGAAAGTTCTGACAAGCTTCAAATGATTGATTAAGGTTACATTCCAGCATTTAGTCATTATGTTCTAAAAAGAGGTACTACTCAACTAAATTATCTTATTCCACATAGAGTAGGAAAATATGATTCTGGTATATCAACAGATTTTTTAAAAGAACCTTTATACACACATAGTCACATACACACATTTTTAACCCTATAATATTCCTTTCGGGGAAGTCTGTCTTAAGGAAAGTATCCTAAATATAGAGAAAAATCTTATGTGGAAAGATAATCATCACTTTTGTTATAGTCACCAGTAAATGCAGATAGCCGCCAATAGGAGAATGGAATATAATGCAGCTATTTAAAATGATGTTTCTATAATTTATGGAAAAGTTCTTATATAATGGTAAGTTTTTAAAAGGATATAAAATTATATAAATGATACACACTGTGTTTGCAGCTGTGTAAGAAATACATAGAAAAAGTCTAAAAGGAAATACCAAATTTTAATTATTTGCCTTAGGTGATAGGACTCTAGGTGATTTTTTTTCTTCCTACTTTTATTTTGCACATATTTTATAATGAACATATATTACCTTTTTAATACTATAAAAACTTTAAGAAGAAAAAGTATACAGTAAGATATTAAATTTATTCTAAGATGATATTTGAGTCATTTTGAAAGAATTATACTTTTGAATTGTGGAAGAATTATTTTTTGCTTGAATTTAGAAAACTGGGAAGCAGCTTTATGGAATTGTTACTCTGCTTCTACTTGAGACCTAAAATGACAAACATGACTCAGTTCTTAATAGTTATGGAATACAGTTAAGATTGCACTATTCTCTATTCAGGTGTTGTCAGCTAAGCAATGACAAATGTGCCATGCGTTACAAATGCTTTCTTTTTTATAAGTGGAGCCTGGTTAATGCAGCTTGTAAATGCACATGATAAAGGCATAAAATAGTTCTCTAAGTAGTTTTCCATGTCTGGAAGTGTAGTTTTTCATGTCTAAAAGTGTCAAAAAAACTACTATAACGTTGATGGAATCATTGAAATATGTCATATGAGTTAATAGTTGCGTTGAGTCTACACCATGCCACCCTGAACAAGCCCGATCCCATCTGATCTCGGAAGCTAAGCAGGGTCGAGCCTGGCAAATACTTGGATGGGAGACCACCTAGGAAGACCAGGTGCTGTAGTCATAAATAATAAACAAACAAACAAACAAAATAAGGGGTTGTAAATTGACAAGGTCCTTACAATCTGTGCGGTCAACCAAGGGTTGCCTCGCCTAAAATAAACAAACAAACAAATAAACAAATAAATAGTTACCTTGAGTTTTTAACTAGATACATCTTGAGCATGTATCTATATTGTTTGTCATATATAAATATGAACTGCTGTTTGCCTATTGAAGCTTATACTATAGCTAGGGGAAAATAACAATTACTGTTTTGAAATGCAAGAGAAAACTAAGCAATAAAGTCAGTCAGAATATATTATTTAGTGAATGATAATAGTTTCTTAAAATACGATAAAGGGAGCTGTGTGCAACAGATTCTATACTTGAATATTTATGAGAAATTATTTTGACTGATGTTAATGTAATTATAGCTAGCTTTAATCCTAACCCCTTTCTTTCCCTAAGTTAAAAAAACATGAAAAAATTTTTCAAAAAATCTTCTATCAGTGGAAATGCACAAAAAACACAGAGATAGCAAAGTTTGAAGCAAAAGCTCTAATGCACTTTTAGCCTGTGTTCTCGCTTCAAATTCTATACATCACTATTGACTTGGAGTTGTAAACTTTGAAACTCTCATCATAGGTTCATGACAGTCTATGAGTTTGACATGTTGGGCTCAATTTTTCACAGGTGTATTTTGTAGTTTTTGGTAGTCTGAAATTAGAAGCATCTATAAACGTCACGACTAATAGTTGTTAGCCTCATTTTGAATGAATACTTAGCATCACCACATATTGGCAGGTACTGCTTAGGATATTGGTTTCAAGGGCTTCTCTTGAAAGACCACCACCAGCCTCCGAGGGATATATAGAGGATGTATGTAACAGCCTTAGGTTTCCTTGCCTAGTATTTGAGTGTTTTAAAGAGTACATATAGATAGATTTTTAAGTTTGGCAATTTGCTGTAGAATATATTTATTTTTAAATATAGAAAGCATGAGATGCTTCATATAGGTGGCAACTCAATTTCTGTGTGGGATGTTTAATTGAGAGATGTTATTTTCAGTCCCCTTTTGTGAGCTCTGCTGTGAACTGCAAACTGTGTGCATGTGTATAAAAGGTTAAGAGCCCGGGTAGCTGAGTGGGGTGCCATGCTGTTAGCAGACGACGAAGGCAGTATTACTCACCAAGTGCACGCCATCAGCTCTGTTGAAGATTCCATCTTCATGGAGTCATCTCATGGTCCACTTTTTCTTGAAGCCAGGTAACATTTCCCACAACCAGTGGGTTGGCCTTCTTGGAGTTTTTCCAACTGGAAAAACTAAAACCTAAGTATTCTCTTCCCTAACTTTAAATATAAAAATAAAACATTGCCTGTTGAAAGAACTAACTTGCAAGGCGGAATGAACCTGCGTTATCACTTTGCTTTGTAAAATAATAATTATATAAGGAGCAATCTTTTTTTTAATAGAAACTGGGCAAGATAAGAAATTGGAGTGCTGTGTGTTGTTTTGCCATGGTGATAAGCATGGAGCACTCATGGTATAGACTTGTTTCTATGGATTTACAGATCGCATTTTGTGATAACTAATCTGATTGTTCACTCCCACTGTTATTGAGGCAAAGTAGTTTTGTACAATTTATATTCTTGGCTCTTAACTCTTTTGCATATGTCGGTGTCTTGGTCTTTTAATGATATCTGACTTTTTCTTCAGTCTGTTCGTTTAACTTAGTTGTAAAATAACCTAAACTAGCCAGTCTCTCTAAGGTCTTAATTCTCTTAAGTTTTCTACATTACCTCAATTGTATTCACTTAACTAAAACTTCAGTGACACTTGAATAAAATGTTCTAGCCTTTGCTTTAGAGCTTTATCCTCTTTGTGGTAAGCTGTCATACTTGAGACTCTTGAGAGTGCTTAGCAGTGTTATTAACTGAGCATGCTCACAAACTCAGTTTGTGGTACAGGCTGTCCCTGTTCTTGTCATGCACAACATAGCTTTTTTTTTTTTTTTTAAACATCATTTACCTTTCAGTCCATCATGTTACATTACATCTTTTGGTTGGTATCACCACTGCCTGTCTAACTATTACCAGGATTTGTTTGTTTTTTCCTTTCATTAATCAGCAGTAGCCAAATTAATACAAACTGGTATCTTCCCAACTCCCTTTGGTATTTCTATGGTGAATTTTTATGGGGCTCAATGTTTCCAAAATTGACTTTAAGCATTGCTCTTAGAAAAGTATTGTCACTTGTCGCTTAACTGCTTACAAGTTAGCTTTCAGTTCCTGGAGACTAGAGAGTGTATATTAAGTTCCATGAAATTGACTCTCAAAATTATGAGATCTCAGTCTTACATCTCATTTTGAAAGAGCATGGTAGTATTAAAAAGTGATAGATTGATTTGTCTAAGTTCTCCATTTCTCATATGAAGAAAATGTATAAAATTTAAAACGTTTGCTCCCAAATAGTAGCTAATTGTAAAGACATTTGTTTTTATTCATGTCTACATTATGAGATAAGGATTATCTAAGCAATATATACATGACTATATTGATAAATGTTTTTTGGTAAGCATTACTGTATGCAATTAGCCTGACAAGTGTGCTAATACTTCCCTAAAAGTAGACTGTTAATTAACTGGTATTTTCATACTAATCATGTTTCACACATTAATTATATTTTCTGACTACAGGCACGTGACACAAGCTGACCTCAAGAGCTCCACGTTTTGGCTTCGAGCAAGTTTTGGTGCTACTGTTTTTGCAGTTTTGGGCTTTGCTATGTACAAAGCATTATTGAAACAACGATGATTAAAAAAAAATACTGGCCCCTACCAAAAAAAAAATACTTTTATGTACATTCTGAATGCTTTAAATTCTGCTAGGAATATTGACATATTTATACATGCAGAGTTACTTTATTAATATTTGTAATTCATGCATAAGAGTATTTTAATGATAGTTATAACTGCAGTATTAACTAACATATGGAAAGAAACAGCTTAACAGCCAAACTAAAATGGCTAAATTCCAGAGGCCAAAAGGGAATATTTTGTAAATAATGTACATATTCAGGCAAGATATGGTCTCCTAAACTGAGTTCTGGAAATGATGTTTCTAGATGTTTCTACATGGTATTGCTAGTGCTCAGTTGGCTCACTCTGTTAGGTTTAAGTCAGCTCAGAGATTATATTTACTCATGGATCACTTATTTATTTCACATTTACTCAGAATGATTTTGGGGTTTGTTAGGGACATGAGGCACAATTTGCCATTTCTCTCCGTTTTTAAAAACAAAGGGGTCAGTGTCAGCTTACCAAAACAACTTTCAGTCACTTATGGTAAGCCACCCTTGAAGCCATCATGCAGTCCAGAAATTGTATAGCTGAGTGTGAGGCTTTCCTTTAAGGAAGGAGTAAGCTAAAGGCAGTTAGAGGTGTTACTTATGTGATTATGTTGCTGCTTTTGTCAGTATGTTGAATTTTATAGCCCTTTCAATCAAATGAGAAAAAAGATTTGTATATTATCAATGTTTTTAGTTTAAATAAACAGTCACCATTACTACTGTTGAATTTCCTCCCAAAGTGTAAATCATTCTATAATGGCTGTGTCTATTATAGTATATTACAGTAGCTGCATGTATCATGAAGTGTTCTGTATCTGGCTAGGATAACCTAGAAGCAGCACTTTTTTTAAATGGTAAAATAAATCTAATGAATATAAACTCTCATGATAAACCTATTTTTTTCATCATCGACCTTTTCAAGTATTTAAATAAATAACCACTGTGTACTGTGATCTTGAGTTTTTTGTCTTACAAAGTAAATATTTCTGTACAGATGTGAGTGAAATCCTGTGGTTTCTATCTTTCTTACCTTGAAAATTATTTTTTATACAAAAACATAATACTAATTAGGAAAGAAGACAAGTAAGATTTGTATGTATAAGGGGAAATTATTTTTAAGTTGTAGGGAAATCTATTCTTAGAAAAGGCCAATTGTTTTCCCCTCCACATATCTAACTAATGTGGTTTCTGCTCTGATTACATGTTTATTTTCTCCTTTAACAGGGCTTTTTTCTCTATTTACTATTCTGAGGAATGTTTTCTCATAAGATCACACTTCTTAAGCAGCTAGTAGAAGTATAACTTACTAGCTATAAGCTTGTAAAGTAATGTGTGCCATATTTACTTGCTTATTTCCCTTTCTCCCCTCCCCCCATTTTTATTCTAAATTTGAGGGAAAGGAAAATTAAGGAACAATCTGGTGACTCCTCATTTTCATTATTTTCTGAGATTTCTATTTACCAAGTAAATTTGTCAGTTATACACCTTTCAATGAGTTAATTCTTTCCTTCCAAGTTCTTCCCTGTTCAGACTAAAATATTTTAAATGACTATTCCTTATAGATTGTTGTGTTTGTGAGAAATAGAGGAAAGACGGTAGTTTGTCAAGAGATGGAAAGTCACGGTGTGTTTGTATACTTAGATTTTTCTCTCTTAAACTTTATATTTGAGCTTAAGTGCCTGATTCATAGAAAACAAATCTGTAGCTGCCCTGTATTCTTACCCACTCTCAACAAGCCTAGCAGCCTTCCTTTACTGTCAGTCTAGGCAGGGCAGGTTTGTAGAGGGAATGCTCACTGGTTTCTTTTTAACCTATAGTCATGTGCAGATATTTTTCATTTCACATCCACTTTAGAGACTAGTTAATGTGAAAACATACGTGAATAAGTACAGTAATAGGCTTCTTCTGGCTTTTACAGTTGCTCAGAATATGCAAGCTGTAAGAGTATAACTAAGGAAAAATGAGGAAAATAGAACTTGAATATTGAAAGGAAATTTCACTTTGCACCAATTGCATTATCTTTTAAATGGACAATTCTGAGGCTGCTTGCTACCATGTTTTAATGAATAGTGAAGTAGTGATGTGAAGAAACATTCCTTTGAAGGTTTATAGTCCAGTGGCATAATGCGGTAACCTAGTCTTGCTTAGCACATCAAAGGTCTATTGCTTCTTGCCATTCACAATAGCTTTCTCTTTCACATTTGATCATAAAAGGAGCAATATCCCACATTGTCAGAGTTTATAAATGCTATATAGGTGTGGGCTCTGATGTTAGGAGTTTGGGGAGCACATAACCTTTCTGAAATGGCCTATGAAAGAAGAGGTAGGAGGGTGGTTGTATCTCTGTATCACCAGTCAGAGGGAAGGTACCAAAGGTGAAGTATACTGATGAGTCAGTCCTGAATGAAATGAGAACTTTTCTGACCTGAGGGAAGGCAACTGAATAATAAATAGTAGGGGGGTGGGGCAGGGGGGGGCAGAGGTAAGTGCTCAAACTCTGTGTAGACCATAAATCTTTCCTAAACAGGCCCTCAGAATAGAACTAGTGTTAGTATTAATGGCCCTTTTGTTTGAATTGTACTAGTAAAAGTCAATATAAAAGTGTCTTTTAAATATATGTGCAAATCTTAAAAATGAGTATGTGACCTAGTTTTTATTAACATGTATTTGGCAGCATCCTTTAATTTTTAATAGTCCGTGTGTTTTTAGGAAGTTGAAGGCTAGGTACTTTTTGAGAAATACCACATGTCGAGATGCTCAATTTATATGATGTTTACAGTATGAGAATGCTGACCACTCCAAAAACCTCAATCCCCAGATTCACAGTCCCAATGATCCACGTGTTAAAAACCTCTAAGTTTGCAAGTAATTCTTGTTTTCTTATAACTCTATCAAAAGTCTTCATCAATAAGAGCAAATGTCTGTTAACCTGTTTGGCCCTTAGCTCTGTGGAAGTCTTACCTGTGAGTATCTCAGATTTCTCTATATATCCCAAATTAAAAAACTACATCCTCTTGCCTCCTGTGGCACACTCACACTTATCAGACCATTTGTCCCAGTTATTTTGGGTTCAGAAAATATAGACACCTTACTAGAAGGCGAGATTTTGTCATCAGTAGGAAACACTTCCTAATTTCATAGTGCCATTCTGGTTCCTAGTTGTATTTTCCAAGGATAGCATTTGGTCTGTAGATTTTAATCTCCTTTAGCAGAGAGTCAGTGAAATTGAGAAATTGTCATTCCTTCTGGATTTGAAAGCTGTATGTTGATGCACACGAGGCATTGTCAATATTATCATCATACATCCATATATCCAAATTCCACAAGAATTCTTTTTCTTCTTTCAGTATTTTCCTATTCATAGTTTACATATAAGCCTTTTATAATCAAGTAACCCTTGGAAGTGTTTATTATTAGGATTATATGGATATATATGCTGTAGTATAACTTAGGCGTAACAGACATTTTCTGTAAAGGTCCAGATAGTAAATATTTGAGGCTTTTGCAGCTGCTCAATTCTGCCATAATGAGAAAGGAGCCGTAGATGATATGTAAACAAGTGAGCGTGACTGCATTCCAATAAAACTTATAGGCACTGAAATTTGTTTCATATAATTTTCACTTGTCAAAATATTATTTTGATTTTTTTTTTTAACCACTTAAAAATGTAACTATTCTTAGTTCACAGGCTGTGCAAAAACAGGCTGTGGGCCAGATTTGACCAAACCCTTGTGTAAATATGGTAGTAGTAAATGCATAGCAGCATTTAAATTGGTTAAAATTTTTTTACCTTGTTCTGGAATTTGAAAAGGTATAATATACTAGGAAGTACTATAAAGCTACTATAGTCATGCTTTATTTGTAGAGAAACAGTTTGAACCCGTAACATGCATTTAATTTGTTTTCACTTTAATGATGGTATTATTCACCAGAACGGGGTGGTCTGGCCCAGCAGAGAGGCTCATCTGGAGGGCAGTGTAGCACTCAGAAGGTAAAGGGAGCGTCAGTTCCACTTTGAGCACTCACCTGGAGCTATTCTTTTGGTACATCATCCATATTTGTTTTCCATTTGTCTGGTTGTGTGTAATTGGCATCCCTGGAAGGTGAAAGAGCCCTACGAGGATGTTTAGTTTGAACTCTAGTTATCTGGGGAATCTGCCCCTTGTGCACATTACAGTGTGATCATGCTTCTTATTTCTTTAGATTCGAAAGTCAAAATTTCAGGGGTTAGTTAGACCAGGAAGATCATCTGTCCAACTCTGTACTTTTGTAGCATAACAGCACAAAAAGCAGAGGTGACTTACCTAAAGCCACACTATTAGTCTGTGCCTGAGCAAGGATTAGAACCCAGGTGTCCTCACTTCCTAGTTCAGTACTCTTTCCACTGTGGGAGCCAGCCTTTAACTTGATATTATACCTTTAGTAAATTTTATACATACTTTAGTATGTTCAGTTTAAAAGGCTAGGCCTAAGGAAAAAAAAAAAGTTTTGACATTTCTATTACTAAGAAGGGTTAAAGTTGGCAAAGCAGATTTTCTGGAAGCCTTTCAATCCCTCAGAGGCATTTTGCCTTCACTTCTGGTAGCTGTCACCAGGTAATTGATGATGTCTATTTAGAGGAGTGCAGACTTGGTGGTTAGGTTTATTTCAGGAATAGGTAATTGAGGGAAGTAGGGATGTAACTACTCTTTTAAAAGCGCTCTTTATGATTTTTGTTTAATTGTTCTTAAATTGTTAACTTTGAAGAAAATACTGTTTTACCTTTTATTTATAAATGGAGAAATACTTTGAGACGGGGGCATTAATAAAGGGGAAACTCCTAGAATAAGGTTTTATCACTAACGATTTTTTATTTTTACTTCTCTAATCTGCCTCTGGGATTTCCATAATTCCAGCTTCTCCATCCCAGCCACTTCTGTATACCTTTAGAGTGGAAGTGGCCGAGTGTGTCTTCACACACTCACTTATTCTTTTTACTAATTTCCTCTCAGCCTCTTATTTTTCCCCCAGATTCTCAGTGTGGTCACAATTCCTGGGAACTTGTAATACAATTTTCAGGCCCCACCTCAGACCTACTGAATCAGAACATTTGAGGTTGGGGCCTTGCAAAATCTGCGTTGACAACCCCCCTACACACATACTGGCCCTGTGATTCTGATGCATGCTGAAGTTTAAGACCACTTCACTAGACATTGAGGAAGCTGAAGTCACTCAATATACAGTCTTTGCCCTCAAAGAGATTACAGTCTGTTTGGATAGCTAAGTTAACAGTTAAATTTTTTTTTAAAGACAATTATGTGTAAGTATAATTTTGATTAAAAGAGAACAAACTCTTTAATGCCTTCCCTTTCCTCTTATGATGAAATTCAAATCTTAAGGTGGTAAACAGGACCCTGCAGACCTGGCCCCAGACCTTCTTCGCAGTCACATCTGCGCTCTCCCATGGATGACACTAGTCGAAGAGATCTTTCAGTCCTAAGAATGCACCTCCCTCACTCTGTGTTGGGAGCTTTGCAGATGCTCCCTCTGTCTAAAACCCCAGCTCCTCATCCTTTAGGTCTCAGGAGGGTCAAGGCCAAGCTGCCAGAATCCAGGAGCTGAGTCCTGGTGTTCAGAGAGCGTCTGTCCCCTTCATCCCCACTTTTCTCAGCTTGGCACCCTTGCCCTCCCCGAGCTTTGTCTAGAGACCATCTTCTTTACCCTCTCTAGAGATTCCACTGAAGGGTTTGAAGCGAGGAAGTGACGTGGTAAGCAGGTCTCAGCAAATTGTCCTTTCCCCTGTCCCTGAGAAACTGAACCTGGCGTAGCCAACCAGTCTCCAACCTGCCTGGCTGTGCCTTCCTGGCAGTGAACTGAGTCTCGGATCTTAGCCCCACCTGTTGTGCTCCCACCTAAAGTACCCAGGGGTTATGTATCTATCTGCTTTTGTCTTACTTAATTTTCTTGATTTATGCATCCTTTGTTTGAGAAACAACTTTACTCAGTCACTGTAGCCCTTGTGGAAACACTGACTAGCAGCCCTGGAATCTAAACGATCCCTTAGTGGTATTGGAAGTTCACTAGATTGTGGGTAGAGGAGTGGAAAAGCATGGACTTAAGAGCTAAAACTCAAGTTTGAATCCTAACTTTGCCACGTTCATTGTGCAAATTACTTGATTTTTTTTTTCTCTAAAATGAAGATTAGGATCGTTGTGCACAGTCACAGAGCTCCATCCCAGTGGATTTAATTTTACCTTCCTCTTTCCCCAGAAAAGGAAATGTGCATCCCCACAGCAAGCGCCACTGAGTGGCAAGCTCCTGTCTCTCCTACACTTAAGCAGAGCTGAACCGTTGCTGTTGAGTCTGGGCAAGCAGGAGAGGCATGGGTGACAGCCAGCTTTGTTTTTTCTCCATGTATCTGAGAAATGTCTTGATTAAGCTGTCTTGAGTATTGAGACCAATAAGATGTTCTTCAACCCTATTGTCTTGGCCAGCAGCACAAATAGCTGAATTTCCTATATTGTTGGATGTTCAACTCCTGTTCAACCTAAAAGTGTTAGCATACCCCAAGGTTCTGTCTTGAGTTCCCTTATCCTCTCTGTATAATCCGTCTCCAGATAATCTCATTGAGCACTTTGATTTTATATTTTTAACTTTTATTTTGAAATAATCTGAAACATTTTAAAAGTGGCAAAATAATAATAAGATTTGCCAATTCTGAGCATTACACATAAATGGAGTCATACAATATTTGTTTTTTTGTGACTGGTTTCTTTCACATAACA
>NW_011888831.1:8905814-8907841 GCF_000151845.1 Pteropus vampyrus
ATTTGATCCTCTTCTTTATTCGCTTTGTTTATTCCTTTATTCCATTTAATATACTTCTCATCTCAGATAATGTGTTCTTCATTTCAGACTGGTTCCTTTTTATAATTTCCATTTCCATTTTTATGTTTTTTATCTCTTTGTTGAAGTTCTCACTGAATTTATCTACAGTTCCCAAAAGTTCATTGAGCATCTTTATAACCAGTGTTGACTCCATTATATCTGGATCTCTGTTCTGTTCTCTCATATGGTTTCTGCTTCTTTGTCTTCCCATTTTGGCTGCCTTTCTGTGTCTGTTTCTATGTACTGAGCAAAGCTCCTAAGTCTCCCAGTCTTATTAGTGTGGATTTGTGAAGTAGATGACCAATGGCACAATCCTAAGAGGGGTTCAGCTGCAGGCCAAATTTAGCCCAAGCCTCTACCCCTCTGGGGCCACCTGTTAAGATTCAGCAAGCAAACCACAGATGCTGTGCTTATAGTTGCCTCAAAAAGCCACACTAGAAACCAAGGCTAGTTGCCTCCAGTGTGAGTCTAGGTGCTGCTCAACAAGGAGCATATGACTCGCTGAGGATATACCTGGATGTGGCTTGGGTGGGGTCGTGAGTTGGAAGAAGCAGGATTTCAGGGAATCTTCTGGGTGGAGTGACCTCTCTTATCCAGTTTGATGATGTCAAGGCTGTGGTGGCGCTGTGTCTGCACACTGGGAGTGGGAGGGCTCAACAGGGAACAATGGATCCTGCTGGCACTTCTGTACAGAGCGAGTCTCACCTCTGCCCTCACTCTCACAATTTCTCCCTGTAAGTCCTTGGTACCCTCTGCGTTCAGCCGAATTGGCACTGGTGCTCAGAGGGAGCGGGTCCATCACCATGAAAATCCGCTCGCTGATGCGGCCCCTTTAAGAGACTGCTGCTGCTGCTGCTGCTGCTGCTGCTGCTGCTGCTGCTGCTGCTGCTGCAGCCTCCGTCTCACTCAGCCGCTGGAGACCGGGCAGCCCGACGTTCTTGCCCTGTCCTATCTTCTGCCATTGCAGGATGATTTCTTAGTTCTCTTCCTAGTTGTATGGCTTGTTCATCTAGATCCCAGGCGATTTTTCCTTGCTTCTTGCTCCTTGTTTCTGTCACAAGTTTGATTTGGCTGCCAGAGGGATGAACAGAGCCTCTATCAACTATGCCATTTGTTTTCCCTCCTCTGTAGTACTCCTGTTTGTGTATATCCTAGGCGACTTTGCTTGCTGTTTGCTCCATGTTTCTGTCACAACTTTGATTTGGTCGCGAGAGGAATGAACAACCTCTATTATCTTTGCCATTTCCCCACCTCCTGCTTCTACTTTTTTGACTAGTATGAATAATGCACCTATGAAAATTTGTATACAAGTGTTTTTGTGAACATGTGTTTTCATTTCTCTTGAGTATATTCCTAGGAGTGGAATTGCTGTGCCCTTTGGTAAGTCTTTTAATATTTTGAAGAAGTGCCAAACTGCTTTCCAAAGTGGCTGCACCATTTTACATTCTCACCATCAGTGTATGAGGGTTCTAGTATCTTCACATCCTTGCCAACACTTATTATTATCTGTCTCTTTTTATTGTAATCATTCTAGTGAGTGTGAAGTGGTATCTCATTGTGATTTTGACTATTACTGATCTTGCCCAGAATAGTTGTTGCTGTGATATTTGCCAAATTTTTTATTTATATTACTGTAATTATACTATATGGGAGAACAATGCCTTTTCTTTCATTTAATTATGTATATCAATATGGACTCATGGATATTTATTCTATGGGTCATAATTCATTACTATCATTATTTTGTTACTAATCTGTTGTTATCCCAATTTAACCTCTGGGAGCACTTTCAGCTTGGCTTATGGGCCCATTATTTTCCAAGAGCTCCTTACTTTCTGGCCCCATAAGTTGTTTCAGGCAACTGTATACTTCCCAGACATCATCCTGTACTTTCTCTGTCCTAGTCCTGACTGACATCAGCCATTTCTCCAAGGAACTCTGCTTCATTTTATTGGAGAATAGTGTTT
>NW_011888831.1:8908857-8932026 GCF_000151845.1 Pteropus vampyrus
TTTTTTTTATTGAGATATAATTGACATATAACATTATGTTAGTTTCAGGTACATGACATAATGTTTCAATATTTGTATATATCATGAAGTGATCACCACAATAAGTCTAACATCTGTCACCATACATCATTACAATTTTTTCTTATGATGAGGACTTTTAAGTTCTACTCTTTTAGCAACTTTCAAATATGCAGTACAGGGGTGGCCCCATAGCGTAGTAGTTAGCATGTCTGCTTTACACACAGAAGGTCCTGAGTTCACGCCCCAGGTGAAGCCATGGACCATACCCCGGGTGCACCTGACCCCAGGTGCATGCTGTGAGCATGTGGGAGGGGACACCCCGCCTTCAGAGATCCAGTTCTTAAGGGGAAACGGCAACATCCATAGGTCATGGGTGGAAGTGAGGTGGGGGGGAATTAAAGGGGGAGAAAAATGCAGTACAGTATTAACTATAGTAGCTATGCTGTGCATTACATCCTTATGATGTATTTATAACTGGGAGTTTGTACCTTTTGACCCCCTTCACCCATTTCACCCACCACCCACCACTCACTCACCACCTGCTTCTAGTAACCACCAATCTGTTCTCTGTGTCTATGAGTTCAGGATTTTTTTTTTTAAGATTTCACCTATAAGTGAAATTATATGGTATTTGTCTTTCTCTGTCTCACTTATTTAGCATAATGCCCTCAATCCATCCATGTTGTTGCAAATGAGATTCATTTTTTATTGCTGAATAATATTCCATTTGTATATATGTACCACACCTTTTTTATTGTTCATCCACTGGTTAACACTTAGGTTGTTTCAATATCTTGGCTATTGTATATAATGCTGCAGTGAACATGGGGTCACATACAGCTTTTTGAGTTAGTGTTCTCATTTTCTTTGGGTAAATACCCAGAAGCGGAATTGCTGGATCATGCTGGATCAAATTTTTAATTTTTTGAGGAACCTCCATAGTGGCTGCAGCATTTACATTCCCACCGTCAGTGCACAGGGATTCTCTTTTCTTCGCATCCTTGTTAACATTTCTAATTTCTTGTCTTTTTGATAATAGCCATTCAAACAGGTGTGAGATAATATCTCATTGTGGTTTTATTTTGTGTTTCCCTAATGATTACTGATGTTGAGCATCTTTTCATGTACCTGTTGGCCATCTGTATGTCTTTGGAAAAATGTCTATCAGACCTTCTGCCCACTTTTAAATCAGAGTGTTTGGTTTTTTTGCTCTTGAGCTATACGAGTTCTTTATATTTTTTGAATATTAAAAACCCCTTGTTAGATACATGATTTGCAAATATTTTCCCTCATTCAGTAGGTTGCCTTTTCATTTTGTTGGTGATTTCCTTTGCTCTGCAGAAGCTTTTTAGTTTGATGTAGTCCCTCGTGCTTATTTTTACTTTGTTGCCTTTGCTTTTGGTATCAGATTCAAAAATCACCAAGACCGATGTCAGATGTCTTAATCATCACTCTGTACTCGGTGCCTAGAACGATACTTGGCATATAGTCAGTGCTCAATATTTTTGAATGAACGAATGAACAGGCAAATAAAATGAACTTCAGGCTATTTTTCTTAAAATAAAAGTTTCTTAAAAATAAAAAGTTTCTTAAAAACTCTATAGGAGTCAGTACTGCTTATTGGACTGAGTGAGGATATAAGACTAAAGAGAAACCCAAACATTTTTTCTGCTGAGATAACTCTTGACACCTGAGCTGTGGGGAGAGCGCTCAGTAAAATCAACTAACTACAGAATGATGGACTAAGATAATTCAGATCCAATGGTCATAGGCCTAGGAGCTTTTCTTTAGTTAAGTCATCTAGTCAACTGGGCTCTTTGGCTTGAGTTCAAGGATCTTTCTCCTACCACTACACTTATCAGGAGGGATTCCATACTGCTTGATCATTCATTCATTCATTCATTCATTCATTTATTCAGAAACATGTATGTGGAAGTTCCTGTGTGTAAAGTGCTGGACTGGGTGTTGTGAGAAATAAAAATGAAATAGTTATGGTAGGGAAGAGTGCTATAAGGGAAGATTTCTATCTTCCAAGAGATAATATGTAAATAAATTACTACTACAGATAGAAAATGATAAGAACTATAAGAGATAAAATCAATGGGAATTCAAGCAAAAAGGGAGTTTTCGCAAATTGAAGAGCTCCCAAAAAGCTATGGAAGAGGTCATGTTCAACTTGGACTTTGAACATGTCATATGTAAGTATTTAGTTAGTTTCACTTAGGCTGAAGGAATTCAAGTGCCTGTGGTCCTCAAACTTCTGGGGCTGGAGATCACCAATCACCTCTTCGAAGGAATTTCCTTTAGTGTGGTATATAAAAATTTAGATACACACTTCTATTAAAAAATGTCAAAGCAGCAGCTGAAGTTGAAAAATATACTGTGTAATAATGGACTTGGAACAGAATAGGCGTTCATCTCAAGCAGCATGAAAGCTGTTGTCACCTGTTAGGTATAAGTGGCAGCTAAAACATATACCAGATTATAAGCCAGGTGCTGATATAGCACCTTATATTGCAGTCAGGATCCTGCAACATTTTAGGATTCACATTTTGGGAATGAGAGTTACTGTTTACCAGAAATGACCTTCAAAGCCCAAATGGAGAAGCTCTGCCTGGCCAGCAGTCAGAAAGAATTAAGAGAGGCATGCCACTTGCCAGAGAGAGCTTTCTTTATGTAGCCTGGACAGTGGAGATCCCAAAACAAGGGGCGGCTTGGGAAGTCCACCAAGTAAGCTTACCCTGTGTGTCTCCGGGCTGGTTTCTCTGTACTAATAGAACCATCTATCTTTAGAGCTCCCTGCTGCACTCTCTTGGCTGAACTTATACTTGCGTGAGGTCAAATTTTTAAACTGATTTTCTCTTTGTGAACCATACATTTTAGGACAGCAAATGTTTAGTTCTTGGAGATGTGTGAGAGAGAATTGTATTTGTTGCTTCACTGGGTGTTTGTTTAGAGAAGGAAGACACTGCCCTCTGGTTGTTCATCCAAATCAATATGGTTACTGGTCTTTAAACTGCACTTCTATAAGGATTAACCTTCACCTGCCACATCCAGGAAATGGTTCAAGTGTTGCTTACATTGTATTTTAACTAGAGATGTCAAGACCAAAAAGGAAATCTCTAGTTTCTGACATGCCAAGCAAATCTAGGTTGGGGCATTGACACACAGGATTAGGTGAGCAGGTAATCCATTGTCATCCTCTTGCCTTAGGTCAGTTCACATATGCAGGGGTACTTGGTACCCATTTCTTTCCTCTTTGGATGATATTTAAGAGGTGATTTACCCACTCATCAATATGCTTCTTAAATTACCAGCCAGCAGGTTGGATTCCCATTCATTTTGTAGGCGGGATGGCTCTATTAAAGCGCTCATTCTCAAAAAAATAGAAACAACAAGCCAACAAATCCTCTGAGGATTATAGTATGGGATTATGGTAGACAAGGGTAAAATGCCTGTCACAAAAGATGACCTGTTTTGCTTATCGATGAGTCATCTTTCCTCTGACTTCTCAAAGTCCTGGAGTGGCAGGAGCCCAGCTGGCAGTGAGCTGGCAGACCCCTCCATGTGCTTCAAGCAATGAGTAGTTTGGTGTGGAGGGCAAGGTAGTGGTCTCTTCTTGATTAGGAAATCACTCCTGAGACCTTGTAGAGGGCAGTACAGCATAGGAAATACTGGGAGGCAAGTTGAAAATGTGTGTGCATCAGTGTGCTTCTGCGTTCAGGGTACAGTCTGATGCCCTGGGACTTGAGGAGTCTTCAAGCACTTTGACCTCTTGCAAGGACAGAAATAGAGAAGTGTTTAGAAGCATTAGGATTTGTTAGGTCTCAAGTTCTCCCCTCCTCCCTGCCCCATACACAAATTCCCAGAAGGAAAGGGCAACAACTTAGCCCCCTAACCAACAATACTGAAGAATCAGCCCCCTACCTCCACCTCAGGATCATCCACCAGCTTATATGGGAATCCTGACCTTTGGAGAAAAACTGCTACCCTGCAAACAATCCCCATTCTCCTGGGAGGCTGTTTTGACAGAACTAATCAATCCTTTATTTGGGACCTGTTCTTCCAGCTTCATTTTCCTTCCCTTGCTTCCTTTATTTCTAGAAGTCTGAGAGCTGCACTGTCCATTGTTTCTACCCATCATTATTAAGGGAGCGATATGGAAACATTCCCATGGTAACAGTTTCATCTCAAAATATCTGGATGCTATTAGCTGCTTTCTCACTCTAGGGAAAAGACTAGATTCCTTCCCCCCACCCCCCCATCTTCATCCTCAGAGTACAGTTGACAAGTCTCTGCACTGCAGGGAGGCCTGCCCACATCAGGGACAGAGACAGGAAAGCCCAAAGAGCCAGATTTGTTCCCTAGCTGACTTCAGTTTCTGAATGAAGTGGAAACATTTCAAAAACTTAAAATTATATGACTCTCACACTGACCCAGAGACTTGCTGGTGGAAAGAAAGCACTGATGAAAATACCAACTTCTCTGTGGGAAATCATCAGCTCAGAATATATGAGAGGCCAGCACAGATGTGGTTCAAAGCCCCACATGCCACACTATCTTAGACTGCAGAGCAATGTGATTTGAGCAAATTCAGATGTATGAGCTGATCATCGTTGGAGAGGCAGGGAGAGACAATGGGACAAGAAAGCATTATACTTTATATTCAAGATATGCTATATTATGGCTGTCAAGGACTTTTTCATATTGAGATGGAATAATGGAGGAGACAGGTCACATGTGTCAGAAACATGTATTTGTTGTCTCAAAGTGTTGGTGGGTCAGAAATTTAGGAGCAGTTTCATTGGGTGGTTCTGATTCAGGATACCTAACTAAGTTGCAGTCAGACTGCCAGCCAGGGCTGCAATTATCTGAAAGCTTGAGTAGGCCTTAGCTACCCATTTCTGAAATGGCTCACTCACATGGCTTGTTGGCAGAAGGCCTCAGTTTCTCACCTCATGGGCCTCTCCCTGTAGGGCTGCTTGGGTGGCATGGCAGCTCACTTCACCCTAGACATAGAGAACAAGGAGGAAGCTGCATTGTGTTTTATGTTCTAGTCTCAGAGGACGCACGTTGCTTCTGCCATAATCTATTTGTGAGTTACTAAGTCTAGCCCACACTTAAGAGGGAGGGAATCAAACTTTGCCTCTTGGAGGAAGGAATATCAAAGACTTTTTGAACATATTTAAAACTGTCACATCATAGTAGTTATGAAAAAGAATGAGGTAGTGCTATATGTACTGATATGAAACAATCTCCAAGATATATATTCAGTGAAAACAGCAAGATGCAGAACAGTAAGTTTGAATATCATTTGTGGTTTAAAAAAATGTTGAAGGATATATATGCAAATATACACACATATGCTTTCATATACATAGATAATTTCTTGGAGGATATACAATAAACTGGCCTCAAGGAGGGGGACTGGGGATAGAGGTAGGAGAGAGATTTGCTTTCTGTACCTTTTGAATTTTATTTACTCTTCAATAATGAAATAAAATTTAAAAATAGGTTAAAATAACAGAAATAAATAAAATTGTTGAAAGAATTCAGGGTAAAAGAATGACCGGTTTGGGGTGGAATTAATTTTTTAAATCTAGTGGGCTAAATGATTTGGGGGGATTGATTTGCTTGCTTGTTTTCTATGAAGCCTGTTTGCTTTCTTTGAGGGCATATATTGAAACAGGAGGCTATAAGCAAGATGTTCAAGGAGAACTTCCTCAAGATCCCACAGCAAATATACCCATCTACCTGCATTTGAACATATCTGTTGTACTTTTTCATTACTACGGATCAGCCGTCCACAAGGCAGCCCTCTTAACTTCAGCACTAGATTCCAGCCCCTCTCACCTATATTCTCCAGCAACTAATTAACTCCCTCCCTCCCTCCCACCCTCCCTCTCTCCTTCCCTCTCCCCTCACCCTCTGTCCCTGCTCTCTTCCCCTTTCTCCCTTCCTCCCTCTCTCCTGCATCATCAACTTTTTTCCTGAATCTTTCTATATGAACATATTGTTAATATCTGACATGAAAAAATTATCTTCTGGTCCTCATTCCTCTGTTTCCCTTTACAACAACATTCCTTGAAAGTTTCTCCAACATCTCCTATTTGGTCTCTTTAAAATATGAGATATAATTCACACACCATAAAATTCACCTGTTTAAAGTATGTAAGTCATTGGTGTTTAATATATTTACCACTATCTAATTCGAAAACATTTCATCACTCCCAAAAGAAACCCCATACACATTACTACTCACTCCCCCTGCCCAAGCCCCTGGCAAACACTAATCTACTGTCTCTATGAATTTGCCTATTCTTTCATAGATGGAATCATACAATATGTGGCTTTTTGTGTATGACTTTTTTCGCTTAGCATGTTTTCAAGGTTCATTCATGTTATAGCATGTATCAGCACTTCATTTTTATGGCCAAATAATATTCCATTGCATAGATATATCCATGCATAGATAAACACATTTTGTTTACCTGTTCATCAACTGATGAATTTGCGGGTTGTTTCTACCTTTCGGCTATTATGAATAATGTTGCTATGAATATTTGTATACCAGTACTGGTAGAAATATGTTTTCACTTCTCTTTAGTATATACCCACGAGTGGAACTGTTGGGTCATAAAGCAACTCATGTTTAACATTTTGAGTAACTGCCAGGCTGTTTTCCAAAGCAGCTGCAATATTTTACATTCCCCCTGTCTTCTTCCACTGTAAACATCTGCTGTTGTCCACCTTTTTTATTATAGCCATCCTCGTAAGTGTGAAGTAGAATGTCATTGTGGTTTTGATTTGCATTTCCCTAATGACTAGTGACGTTGAGCATCTTTTCATGTGCTTATTGGTCATTTGTATGTCCTCGTTGGACAAATGTCTATTCAAATCTTTTGCGCAGTTAAAATTGTTACTTATTATGTTGTAACAGTTTGTTATACTGAATACTAGACCCTTGTCAGACATTTGATTTACAAATACTTTCTCCCATTCTGAGTTGTCTTTTCATTTTCTTGATAGTGGCCTTTGAAGCATATAAGCTTTTAATTTTAAAGAAGTCCAATTTAACTATTTTTTTTCTCTTTTGCTGTTTGTGCTTTTGATATCACATCGAAGAAACCGTTGCCTAACCCAGAGTCACCAAGATTTACACCTATGTTTTATTCTAAAAGTTTTAGCTTTTACATTTGGTTCATTTTGAGTGAATTTTGTGTGTTATGTGAGCTATGAGGTCAACTACATTCTTTCGAGTGTGGATATTTAGTTGTCCCAACCCCATTTGTTGAGATGACTGTCCTTCTCCTATTAAACAGTCTTGGTGCTCTTCTGGAAAATCAATTGGTCAAAAATATAAAGGTTTATTTCTCAATTCTATTTTCTTGATCCATATGTTCATCCTTATGCCATACCACATAGCCTTTATTTCCGTAGCATTATAGTAACTTGAAATCTGGAAGTTGTGAGTCTTTCAACTTTGTACTTTTTTTTTTTTTTTCAAGATTGCTTTGACTATTCTGGGTTCCTTGCATTTCCATGTGATTTTTAGGATCAGTTTGTTAGTTTATGCAAAAATAACCAGCTGGGATTTTGGGTAGGGATTGTATTGAATTTGTAGATCAGATTGTATTGAATTTGTAATCAATTTGTATTACCGTCTCAACGATACTAAGCCTTCTAATCAATGAATTTGGGATGTCTTTCTATTTATTTAGGTCTTCTTTATATTCTTTAACAATGTTTTATAGTTTTTAGTATATAAGTCTTTTACTTTGTTTTTTAAATTTATTCCTAAGTATTTTGTTCTCTTTGATGCTATTGTAAATAAAGTTGTTTTCTTCATTTCATTTTCAGATTACTCATTGTTAGTGTATAGAAATGCAATTGATTTTCATGTTATTCTTGTATCTTGCCAGTATTACCTCTAATAGTGTGTGTGTGTGTGTGTGTGTGTTTTCCTTAGGATTCCCTATACATAAGGTCATGTCATCTGTGTATAGTTTTACTTGTTCCTTTCCAATTTGGATGCCTTGTATTTATTTATTTATTTTTATTAATTACTCTGGCTACAACTCCAGTACAATGTTGAATAGAAATGGTTAGAATTTCTTATACTCATCTTTGTCTTATTCCTGGCCTTAGGAGGAAAACATTCCATCCTTTCAGTATTAAGTGTGATGTTAGCTGTGGGTTTTTCACAGATTTCCTTTAACAGATTAAGTAAATTCTCTTCTATTCTTAGTTTGTTGAGTGTTTTCATCATGAAAGGCTGTTTGGTTTTGTCGAGTGCTTTCTTTGATTTGTTAAAATGATTTTTTAATTTTTATCTTATAGTCCATTAATATGATATATTACACTAATTTTTGTATGTGGAACCTATCTTGCATTTCTGGGATAAATTCCACTAGGTCATGATGGGATTTATATATAAAAAGCACTAAACATCCTTTTTACATATTGTTGGATTCAGTTTGCTAGTATTTTGTTGAGCGTGTTTGCATCTATAGCATAAAGGATATTATTCTATAGGAGGTTTTTTTTGTGATGTCTTTGTCTGCTTTTGGTATCAGAGTAATACTGGCCTCATAGAATAATTTGGTAAGTGTTCCTTCCTCTACCATTTTTTGGAAGAGTTCATGAAGGATCGGTGTTCCTATTTTTCCTTGAACCCACTCTAATCAGGCTTTTTGCCTCCACTGCTGTGCTGAAACTGCTCTCGTCAGGATCTCCAATGACCTCCACACTGCAGAATTCTTTAAAAAAAATTTTTTTTTCAAGTACAGTTGAAATTCAATATGATATTAGCTTCAGGTGTACAGCATAGTGGTAAGACATTTATATAACTTACGAAGTGATCCCCTGCAATAAGTCTAGTACCCACTTGGTACCATACGTATTTATTACAATGTTACTGACTATATTCCCTATGCTGTACTTTACACCTCCATGACTATTTTGTAACTACCAATTTGTACTTCTTAATCCCTTCACCTTTTCCACCCAGCCCCCTAACCCCTCTCCCATCTGACAACCAATTTGTTCCCTGTCTCTATGAGTTCGTTTCTGTTTTTTTGTTTTTTTTGTTGTTTTAGATTCTCCATATAAGTGGAATCATATGGTATTTATCTCTCTCTGTCCAACTTAATTCACTTAGCCTAATACCCTCTAGGTCCATCCATGTCATTGCAATTGGTTCCGCATTGACAAATTCAATGGTCATTTCTCAGCCATCATCTTATACTCATCAAGAGCATTTGACACATTTGCTTCCTTCTTGAAACACACACTTTTCTTGGCTCCTGGTTTTCTTTCTGCCTCATTGGCCACTTTTCCCAGTCTCCTTTGCTAGATTCTCCTCTATCAGATCTCTTAATAACAGAGGGCCTCAGGGCTGAGTCCTTGACATTTTATTTTTTCTTTTCTTAAACTATTGGTGATTTCATTTACTCTCCTGAATTTAAACACCAACTGTATGCTGAAGCCTTCCAAATTTGGAACCCAAATGTGTTCTCTCTCTGTCTTTAAATTTATATGTCTCCTGCCTACTGGATATCATAACATGGATGTTGAGCATACATCTCAAACTGAGCATGTCCAAAATCAAATTTTTGATCTGTCCCGCCAAAACCTGTTGCCTTCACCATCTTCCCCATCATTATTAACTGCAACTTTATTTTCCCAGTTGCTCAGACCAAATAACTTAGAGTCACCCTTTTTGGCTTCATTCTTTCTCTTACTCCCTACCCATTCCCTAGCCTTTCTCCAGCTGGAATTGCCGTAATAGGCTAATGGTCTCCCTGCTTCCCCATTTTCCTACCTTCATTCTGTTCTCAATACAGCAACCACCTGAGAGGGTTTTTTTTTTTTTTATCATGAATAGATGTTGAATTTTGGCAAAAACATGGTCTGCATCTATTGAGATTATCAGTGGTTTTTCTTTTTTTGTCTGTTAATGTGGTAAATTACATTGATTTTCAAATGGTAAGCCAACTTTGCATTCCTGGTATTAACCCCATTCGGTCACAATGTATTATCTTTTTTATATATCAACTTTTTTAGAGTTGATTTGCTAAAATTTTAATAATTCATGAATCTGTGATCATAAAGGATATTGGTATGTAATTTTATTTTTTATGATGTCTTTTTCTGGTTTTGGTGTTAGGGTAATGTGTCAAGATAATGTTGGCCTCTTAGAATTAGTTGAAGAGTATTCTCTCCATTTAAATTATCTGAAAAAAACATGTAGAATTGGTATTTTCTTTTAACTTATCTTTATATTTAAAGTAAGTTTCTTGTAGACAGCATGTAGTGGGGTAGTGGTTTTTTTTCAATTAAATCTAACAATGACTGTTTGCTTTATTTTAGTTGTTGCTTTAGTATTTATAGTATATATCTTTAGCTTATTTCCATCTACCTTTAAATGATATTATACCACTTTACATAATATATAAGAACCTTACAACTGTATACTTTCACTTCTCCCTCCTGGCCTTTCAACTATTGTCATATATTTTGCTTTCACATATGTTGTAAGCCCTACGATTTGTTATGATTTTTGCTTTAAGAAATTGATTATCTTTTAAAGATAGTTAAATAAGAAAAAAAGATACATACTTAAGTACCCATCTATTATTTCTGGTGTTCTTTGTTCCTTAGTATAGAGCCAGATTTCTATTAGATGTCATTTTTCTTCTGTCCAAAGGTCTTCTTTTAGCATTTCCTATAATGCAGGTCTGCCGGTGATGAATTCTTTCAGCTTATATGTCTGAGAAGTCTTTATTTCACCTTCCTTATTGAAAGATATTTTAAAGAATTCCAGCATCACAGTTTTTTTCTTTCGGCTTTTTAAAGATCTTGTTTTACTGCCTCTGGCTTGCATTTTTTCTGACTATAAATTTACCGTCATCTTATCTTTGTTTCTGTGTATATAATATGTCTTTTCTCTTAATCATTGGTTTTAATCAATTTGATTAGGAAGTGCCTTTGTGTGTTTTTCTTCATATTTCTTGCACTTGGGGTGCATTGAGGTTCTTGTATCTGTGCATTTATAGTTTTCATCAAATTTAGGAAATTTTTGACCATTATTCCTTCAAATATTTTTTCTGCTTCCCACTTTTCTTGGGACTTCATAAATGTATACACACACACACACACACACACACACACACACACACACACGTATGTCTGCTTGATGTTGTTCTACTGCTCACTAATACTCTATTAATTTTTTGTCTTCTTTTTACTCTCGGTATTTCATTTTAGATAGTTCCTACTACTGTCTTCAAGTTCGTTAACTTCTTTTTCTTTTTCTTCTGTTAATCCTATCCAGTGTATCGCTCATCTAAACATTGTATTTTTCATCTCCGGAAATTCAATTTGGGTCTTTTTATAGCTTCAAAGCCTCCCTTCTACCTTTTCCTATCTTCAGGCTTTTCTCACATTATAGCCAAAGTGATTCTATTAAAATGCAACATGCTACTCCTTGGCTCAGAACTTTTCAGTGGCTTTTCATCTTATTCAGAATAAAAAACCATAGTTTTAAAAATGACCGACAAGACCCTACATGACTTCATCTGACTATCCATTATCTCTCTGATTTTATCTCCTACCTTCACTTATCTCTATCTACGCTGATGTCCTTCTATTCTTGGAATGTATGAGGTATGCTTCCACCCAGGGCCTTTGCACTTGCTTTTAACTCTACCAGAAAAGCTCATCTCCCATATATTCACATGCTTTATCCCGCGTCTCCTTCAAGATCTTACTCAGATGTCACTTTCTCAATAAGGTCTTCCCTTCTGCCGTATTTAAAACTTCAGTCTCTACTCACACAGGCACTTTCTATCCTGAATCCTTGCTTTATATTTCTTTATAGTTCTTGTCACCATCTTACAGACTATACTCTTTTATACAATTAATTTTGTCAGTTGTTAGTCTCCCCGAAGCTGTATGCTTTGTGAGGGCAGAATTTTTGTCTGTTTTGTTCACTGCTTTACTCTTAGCTCCTAGCATAGTACCAGGCACATGGCAAACACTCAGATATTTGTTGAGAGAATGCACAGTGAGGGCCTGTTTACATGAGGGGTGGGTGGGAGAGTGTAATAAAAAAAGAGAGAGAGAGAGAGAAATTAGCACATTTTATGGAGTTGTTTCCAGAGTCCCTTTCATATATCATTTAATTCTCATAACCAAGATGTGTAGTATTATCATCATCCCCATTTTAAATATAACAACTGAGGCTAAGAGAGTTTGAGTAACTAGTCACAGACCCAGCTAAATAGCAGGAGTGGGACTTGAACCCACACCCTCTGCTAGATGCCATGATTGAGGTTAGTACCCAATTAGCAAAGGCCTTTAGGAACAGACTTTAAGCTCCTTTCAGCTTAGAATTTGCTTGTGACTATTTCCCAAGGGAAGGAGCTGAGATTCCACCATGGACTTCGTACAGGCAATTCCACATTTCTGAGTTACAGCATCCTAAGAAAACTCCAGCATGGCAGAGTGAGCACACCACCTGCAGATGCCCAGGAGAGCCTGGGACTTATTTTTAGCCAGAATAGGAAAAGTGCCGAATATCTTCTAGGAGAGTTGGCAGCTGGCGGGCTGCTGATACAGCTGTGTTTATGTAAGCTGGTGGCAGAGGATAGCATGAGGGTTGGAAAGGAGGCAGGAGGTGCTGAATCCACCTATACACTTGCTGATGCTCTGATGTCCAGTGCCTGTTGGGAAGTTGTAAGTCAAAAGTTCTTGCTAAGGAGAGAGGTTATGCAGATAATTTGGAGATTGCAGAGAGAGTATGGGAGCAACTGGGTTCCCTCAATCAGAGAATTTGTCAAAGCTGCCCCTTAGAATATCTGCCCGCTAGTTCTTGGCCTCTTCTCACCCTATCGTCTAGAGGTAAATAAAAGAACGGAAGCTCATTCAAGTGGTGCAGCAGTAAAGCATAGCAGTTCATCTGATTTTGGTCATATTTCTCAGATGTGCCAGGTGAAAGCAATCTCTAGGACATGGTTCCATAGTGTAGCAGTTAGCATGTCTGCTTTACACATAGAAGGTCCTGGGTCCATGCCACCCTGAACAAGCCTGATGTCTGATCTTGGAAACCAAGCAGAGTCGGCCTGGTTAGTACTTGGATGGGAGTCCACCTAAGAAGACCAGGTGCTGTAGGCATAAATAATAATAATAAATTTTTTAAAAAAGAAAGCAATCTCTAACACTACATCCAACAGAAGCTGTCAAATAGTGGGCTTCTGTTTTCTCATAGAGGCAGCAGAATAAAGCTTAAAGGAGTCATCTGTGGGCTTTCTTGAGAATCAAAGTTGAAAATTTTTCTAGTAGGCAGTTTTTAAAAAATTAATTATGAAAATTTAAATATCAACAAAAGTAAAGCAAATAGTACAATGAGTCCTCATGCACCCATCACCCAGCTTCAACAATTATCGACATGGCCAGTCTTATTTCATCTGTTCCCTCACCCACTCAAATTATTTTGAACAGATCTCAGATGGCACATCATTTCCTCTCAAAATATTTCAGTGTGTATCTCTAAAGTCTAGGAAATCTTTAAAAAAATAACTATAATATTATCTTTACAGTTAAAAAATGAACAATCTTAACAGATCAAATATACAGTGTTCAGATTTTCCCCATGTCTAAACAAGTTCTTTTTCACTTTGTTTGAATCAGAATCCGGAAAGAGTTTATCTCTTCCCCACTCTCCTTTGCAATTTATTGCTGAAGAAACCAAGTCATTTGTCCTATAGAGTTTTCTACAGTCCAACATATTCCTCTGTAAATTTATTTATTTATTAACTAGTACCAATTCGTGTCCTGTAAATTGGTAGTTAGATCTAGAGACTTAATCAAACTTAGGTTCAAGTCTTTGGCAAAAATACTTCATAGGCGATGCTGTGTACTTCCCTCAGACACAGAGAATGTCTGGTTTCTCTTTGTGATGGTAGCAGCCTAGAATCATTGCCTAGACCCCATGATGCCTAATGAATTTTAAGGAACAAATGTGGCTGCAATGGCTGTCTCTGAGTAATATATTCAGAAAAACATTTCCTGGAAAATATATTGTTGTTATTTCCCAGCCATGAAGACAGCCCTGGAAGTTTGCCCTGGTGGCTGCACCATGGAGCTAATTGGCCCTTTAGGAAACCTGTCTCGCTGGTTTTGATTGTGTCTTGGTTGGCTCTGCCGGGTGTTATGGCTGTTCTTTCCCACTAGAGGACACTGTGGCTCCAGGACTTCATGTGGTTCCCTGCAACTCCAAGACCTCTCAGAAGGCCAAGCCTTTGGTGTACATTCCATCAACTGTATGCCTTGTGTTGAGGGGAGACATGAAACAGGTCAAACACAATGTCCTGTGGCATTGTTTCTCAAGGTAATTTCTTTTTATTTTTCTTTAAAAATAAGCAGAGGTACTTCTCCAGCTGTTGGAAACCACTTTAACCGCCCCCTGCCCCAGGGTGACTGCCTCCTGTTGTAACTGCAAATTTGATTACTTGCTGTTGGATTAAAATTTTTTAAAAAACTGCACTATATGGGCCTTTTGGAATTTGAATCTATCCAAGAAATATGCCAAAGTGTATTCATCTCTCAAATAATTTAGTTATTTATTCAACACTATGTACTGAGTATCCAGGGGGAAAAAGGAGGGAAACTGATACTGAAAGCTACTCTGTGGCAGGCACTGTCCCATCTTTTTTACCTACATTCTAGCGAGATTTGTCATATCAGCCTCGTTTAAAGCCAGGGAAACTTAGTCTCATTAAGCCTAAGTGAACTAACTTCCTAAAGGTTATTCTGCCAGATGCAAATGGAAGTGTGTGTGTGTGTGTGTGTGTGTGTGTGTGTGTGTGTGTGTGTGTGTGTGTGTGTGTATTATATATATGTATACATGTATGTATACATATATATAATGTTTTCCACTAACCCCTAGGTAGCACACTGATGGCATGGTACTAGGAGATAGTCAGGTAATTACAAGGGCCTTCATGATATAACACAGAGGTCATGATATAACACAGAAGTTACAACATAGTGATAAATGATTACAGGTCCCCTAATAAGTGGGCACCCTCATGACGTGCAGCCTGCTGCTGCTGCTGCCGCTGTGATGCTGTCCTTCTGCAGGGGTGGAGGCCACTGACCACTGGTAATACGGCATCACTAGGGCTCTGCAGGACAGATGCCTTCGTTGGTTGCCCACTCGCCCTCGCCACACCTGCCGCAGAGCCAAGGCTTTCGGGGGCATCTGCATGATTCAGGCTATGGCTGTCAGTGCACCTGGGATATGTGGCAAAGCCAAGACAGACATAGACCCTACTGCTCGAAATCTGTAGTTTCGTGGAGGAAGACAAAGGCAGACACGTGTTATCAATCAAAAGCAATGAGTTCTTGAAAATTTTGTGCTAATGTAGCAAATAATTTCAAATGCCCTTCTAGTTATTTACATTTTCAAACCGACTTACCCACTCCCAGACTCTTTTCTATTGCCTCATAGTTCAGCCCTGGCAGCAAACGAAATGCACCTCATAAAAGCCCAAGCTGTCTGATTGACTAAATGCAGTCAGTTACGTTAAGGAGAGAATGACAGCTAGCAGCTGGGGGACTGTACTAACTAGCTTACGCTGGGAAAGAAGGTACAGGTGGCAGGTGTGTGAAGAAGCTAAGGTAGGAGTGTTTGGAGAGGCCCAATCTTGAACACCACTTGGACCTCAGGCATTCACAGCTTCAGGGTTCTGGGAAGAGGACTGGCATGTGTGGGTGTCCTTCAAGACACTATCCTCCTCCAAAAGAACCCTAGGATAATGAATGAGCCATTAGCCAGCCTCTTTGCTCTCTGATGAAAGGCCCTCTCCATGCAGACTGTCCCTCTGCAAATACAGTCATGCCCCAGGAACCATCTGGCAAATAGGACCGTTCCTTCAGCATTTCTGGTATTTTCCTGACATGCAGCCCCTTCTTGAATATAAATTGTTGCAGCAAGCCAGGCCAGCAGAATGCTTACCAGTGCTTCACAGGCTTTCCCTTAGCCTGGTTAACCCCATGGCTCACAGCCTGTGAGGCTGCTCACAGCTTGTCTTGGATGTATGCTCTCTGCTGTTCACGTGTATTTTGGAGTATGCAGAACAGACATGTGAGCTGCAGACCAGATCAAGAGGAAGAGAGTGAGTCAGAGCACATTTCCGTTGCAGGATGTCCTTCACGGAGAAGGGACAGGTTAACTTCATCTCTCTGCAGAGGACTTGGACAGCTCCCTGAGGAGCCACAACGCGCCCGCCACAGCTGTAGGAGAGATCATGTGTTCCGGCCACATACAGGAGGATGCCCAGCAAACCCAGACTGCCCACGCCAGCCAGCCACTGGACACCATTCTGCGCAAAGCCACATTCCTCCTCTGGCCCAGCCTGATGGTGTGCAAGGCTGGAGATTTGTGGATCACCTCGTGCTCACCTGAACCAGCCTCCTATTTCCAGACTGCTTCACTGATTCCAATTCAAAGAACAGATAAAGGCAGGAGATGGAAGGGGAGACTCCTGTTAGTCTCTCATCTCCTTGGTGATGTGCTTCATGGACAGGGAGGCCAGGCTGAGCCATCACCCATAAACCCCTCACCCCTATCCAGGGAGTACTGGACTGGTCCAGAAGGGTGGGAGAGGAAGCAGTCAGTGCAAAGATTCACCGAATGTCAGCATCACCCTAACAACGCGCAGGCAGTTTCTATGCAGATTCACACTTTCCTGCTTTAGTACTTGCGTTTCCCTCTGTTCGGAATGCATGAAGCCTCGTCTACCTGGTGACTTCCTACTTAGTCTTTTAAGATTCAGCTCTAGCACCACTTACTTGGACTCCCTCTCTGCCACCACATGCTTCATATGCATCTCTAGTCACTACCTATCATATTGTCCCTTCAGATTTTTTAAACATGTCTTCTCCACCTGTCTTAGAACTCATTGAGGGCAGACTATGTCTCATTCATCATTCTGTCTAGAGCCTCAGTCTAAAGATGTTTATCTGCCGTATTTTGGAAGGAAAAATTGGAGATTGTGGAATTTAGAGATGGAGTCTCCTACTGAAATCTCCTAGTCCCACCTACTTATTTCACAAAAGATCACACTGAGGTTAGGAAACTATGCCTTCCTCAGGGTCACATGGCTAAATAGTGACAGAGCTTGTACAAGAACCTAGGTCTGCTGACTCCTCACAAGTACTATGGAATCACATCCTGATTATTTCCCCTGCCCAGCCTGGGTAGAAGGGCTGATGGGAAATGAACAGGCTTCCGGGCCAGCAGCAGGAGGGAGAAAGGTTAGAGTGATGCCAATTGAATTTCAGAGCTAGAAGAGATGTCACGGGTCATCTAGTCTGACCTTTGCATTTACAGATGAGAAAATGGAGGCCCACAAGGTTGAGATGCTTTGCCCAAAGTCGTACAGCAAGCTGGCAGCAGAACTAAGACGAGAATGCTGGCCTCATAAGTCCCAGGAGAGTTGAGAGTTAACCTCTCACCCCAGAGAGACAATGGCCAAGCCCTCCTAACCAGCTGTTATCAGTGGGGCAGACCCCTGGAGTCCTCGACTCTTGCAGGCTTTTCTTTCCTCTCCCGGTGGCACAGCACTTAAGTAGGGTGCGTTCTGAATAAATAATAAAGAATGCTTCCCTTCCGTGGCGGAAGGCCGCATCTGGGCAGGCCGTGTGACAGATGGTATTTACAATGTGCGTTGAGAAGTTCTCACTCAGCCTCGCTTTGGCTGTGTGGCTGAGAGATGGAGGGAGCAGATCTGAGTGCCCACTGTCTCACCGCTCTGCCTGGTGTTCCCAGGCAGCTGCTGCTGCTGTTGCCCCTGTTGCCGCATTTCTGTTCAGGGCTGTCTCCCTAGCACTGGTTGCCTCTTGCCATTCTGGATGTGGAGCTCCAGGGTGTTTTGTTGCTGCTGTTGCAGCCTCACCGTTAGAAAGCCTGCATCAGGGACCCCAAGGCATTCTTCACTCCTCCCTGGAGTAGGTGCCCAATCAACTGACATTCTTCCCCAAAGGAGGCCGAGGAAATCCTATGAGGCAAGACTCCCGGCAGACTTCCTAGGGATCATGACCCCTGGGAGGCCGTCCCTGGGCCTGGAGAAGGATAAAGAGAACAGGTTCATGCACTGAGAAAATACTTTTTGTGAACCTTCAATGTGTCCTGAATCATCTTAGGAGTCAAAAATACTGCTGCGAGCAAATGAAACCAAGTCCTTGCCCCTGTGGAGTGTCCCGTCCAGTGGAAAGGTTTGCCATGGGCCTCATGGCAAATTGCTCATGGCCCTCCCAGTCCTTTCGCTCTGCACAGCTCGTGAACACGCTCATGCCAGTGCCACGATGGTGATGAACGCTAACCATCCCCGCTCCTTCTGTGGACACCGTCCACGTAGCTTCAGAGAAAGCAGATAAATGGACCGATGGCTTTTGCGCTAAAGCCAGAGACGTCTCCCGAAGTTTCTGACTCACACTAACCTGCAGCTGGACAAGCCGCACTTAGTGTCTCGATTTAGCCCTGCTGGGTACCCAGGGAGAAAAATCACTGCGGGCAGTGGTCAGGGCCAAGGACATTTACCACATCAGGGGCTTTTGTCTTTCACTCTTAAAATAAGAAATCTGGTGACAACAATGGAGAATCAAACCTCCTCTAGGCCCAGGGCTCTTAGTGTCCCCATTTGTAAAAAAGAGGCAATTGTACCTATTCTGCTTACCCGAAAAAGCCCAGCCTCGTGAGGATGAAATGAAATGACGAATGTGGCAGTGCTCTGACATAAAGGCAGCAGGCACACAATTCTATTTTTATTATTCAGAAGAATCCTTTCTTCATAAGACTTGTTTCTTGCAAGGGGCTGAGAGTAATAACTATGTAATTAGACTTCATGTCAGATCAAGAGACATGCTTTGTTTTTCATTAAACAGACATTTGTTCAGCTCCTACGGTGTGCAATGTTGGGCATTATGACGGATGCAAAATTGAAAAGGCCATATCCTCTCTGTCAAGGAATATACAAGGAAGATAAAACTTAGATAATATGATGCAAGTTCAAGTGGAAAAAAAGCGATTCAGAGGAAGGGACGGTCTGTTTGGGCTGCAGAGTTGAAGAACGGCTTCATGGAGGAGGAGCATTCATCAGAGAGATTCGCACAATTAAACAGGCGGTTTACTGAGGAGACAGAACCTCCTGTAGCACAGCCAGAGATCTCACCAAGTGTTGGAGGCCCAACGAGAATCCAGAAATGAGACCCTGAGGAGATGTCAGAGAAAGAAGATGAGACTTGGCAAAGCAGCTGATAGTTTCCCTGAATATGTGATTGGCTAGATCTTGGATCTGGGAAGGTTTCCTCTGTGCTTTTCTGAGCTTCCCTTTTGGGTGCCCACACCTCTCTTTGAAAGGGTTTGGTGTCTGTGAACCTAGACATCTTTCAGTAATGATTTAAGTTACTCAGAAAATTGGGGGCCCTGGAGTGAGAAAGGAAGAGAAGAAAGGAAAGGGGGGGGAAATCCGTTTAGCAGTGCTGTACTGTTTGATCTCCAAGACAGCAGGCAATAATGGAAGAAACCTGGGGCTGGAGGCTGGTCGGATTCCAAGTGGCGGTCTCCTCCACTGTTCGGACTTGCAGACTTCAAACATGACAGGGGGATTCCTGGAAGACAAAAGAATTCAGGGCGGGGGCTTGGATCTCAGTCAAAAATAACTTATATCTTCATCTCAGCCAGGCAAGGCGGCAGCTCTGAGCTGTTTGCAGGTTTCTCAGAAGACGGAGCTCCACGTGAGGAGAGGGGACTGTAAGGGTCAGTTTGGGGTTTGCTTCAGGGAGAGAAAGGGCCTTGAAGGGTATGGGCCTGGCCGAGGAAAACATCAGAATGGGGAAACGCTTGTTGAAAAAGAGGCCCAAGTGGAGAGGTTCTGGAGAAAAAGTCACCCTACCTCCTGTTTACCCCGCCACCTCTTCTGAGCTGCTACTTGCTTTGAGCCACAATTACAGACCTTAATGTTTCTTCCCTGGCTTCTCATTAGCTCGTATTGTCCACAAACAAACTCCTCGGTTCCCCTCAACCCACCTTCCTTCTCTCAGCGGTTCCTTCTGGCTTTTCTGGGTCACCAATGGCAGCCCCCACCCCAGGTTCAGAATATCAGAGCCTTAAAAAAAAAACTCTGTCTCTTGGTGGGTGCATCTTAGAGACTCAGCCCCCAAACAACTCTTCACTCTCTCCCTCCCTTAGCCTACTGGGCTGTAATTATAGGATTATCTAATTTTCTCTCAAGAGGCCAGGGCCTGGGTCTCATCTCCTTTATATTCTCGGCACCTCGGCCAGGGTCTGGCAAATAATGGACACTTGTAATGTGTTAGTTAAATTGCACTCTTGAGCTGCTGCCAACGTAATCTTCCTAAAATGCTGCTCCGGTTAGGAGCCACCACTGCTTCTCCATTGCCCACTGAGTGAGGTCTAACCCCCTCTGACTAGCACTCAAGGACTTTTGTGACATGGTTCTTACCACCTCGCCGTCCCCACTTTGTGCTCACCCACTTAGGTGTTCCCCACACAGTTAATGGCTTTCCTACCTTTGTGACTTTGCTGCAGTGGTTCCCTCCACCCAGAAACCCTTCCACACTCTCTCCCCCAAAGCTGCTCATCTTTCAAGGCTCATCTCAAAGTCATGCTCTTGTACCTCCCAACTAATTGCATTTAACCTTTTGGAGTTTGAACTGCTCTCTCCCGGGCTCTTAGCCTGCTCTGCATTGATTTACAGTGTCTTGTTAGGAACTTTAAAGAGGTCATGGGTGGGAGCACCTACAAGATGAAGAGCAAGGTATAAATGCCAAATCAGCCTTAGCTTGCTGTTATCTCCCACTAGACCCAGAGTTCTCTGAAGATAGAGCCCGAGTACGGTCACTCCAAGGCACCTAGAAGCTGTTTAGTGAAAGTGAGTAGACACCATGCTCATTCCCTCCTCTGTCCCCAGAATGGCACAGGATGACCTGTCCATGGTTTGTCTTAGGTTGGAGTGTGACCAAAGCTATCAGATAGCCTGGCCATTCACATCCCTCAGGCCCCATGTCCCACAGCTTGCTGGGGAGCTGCCTAGTTGCAATTCCCCTGGGGCTGAGGGGTGGAATGGGCTGGCTGGCCAGGCTGAGGCAATACCTAAGGCAAAAGGTAAGAGTGTAGAAGGGAGGCTTCTGGTTAGAAGTCAGGAATTCTTTCTTAGGTGACTTTTAGGAACACTGCGAAAGTGGGGAGAGATGTTCCTAGGGCAGACAGAGGAACAAGATACTCTTCTGGAAAATTCTCAGATCCCTTCCTTTCTCCTTTATTCTAACTGCTGCTGTTCTCGGGACCTTTGGATGGCACCTCTCATCTTGCTATGCTCAGGCCAATCTCCCTCCTGCCTGTCTTCTGCACTACAGCCCAAGGGATCTTTTTAAATATTATTCTCTTGCTCGCAATCCTGATGGCTCCCCATTGCCAGTGGGGTGAAGTCCAAGCTCTTTTCTCATGAAACTCTTCCAGCCCTCCTCTCCAGGCTTGGGCTTTTTATATTGGACACCTTGCTCTAATTTCTAGCCATGCCAAATTGCTTGTAGTTCCCCTCCCATATCATACTGCTCCACAAACCCAGTCTCTGCCCATGCTATACTCTCTGCCTGGAATGTCTCCCCTCCAGCTTTCCCACGTTGCCTGGTTCGGGGGCCACGCCCTTTGAGAAGCCCTCTTGGACCTATGGAGACCGCCCCCCTTTGGGTTTCTCTAACTCCTGGGCTTCCCTGGCTATCACACTCAATTAAACAGTTCCTGGAGTGTAGGGTCTGGATCTTATCCACCTGTGTATTCCCAAAGTTCTATCAATGACACTTAATAGCTCAATAAATGTTTAGAGAACTGAACTGAGCCCGCTGAGGTCGCTTTCAGCAGAGGGGATGACGGAGTTGGATATGGTGTTAAGAGCTGACCCTAGGCTGGAGAAGAGGCAGAAAACAAAGGGCAGCTGGGGTCAGGACACTGCCCAGGGCTGTTGGGCATCCTGGGAAAGTGATCAACCCCTCTCTGAGCCCTTCTCCCCACTCACCTGGGACCACCTACTCCCTGGCCCACTTCTCCAGTCCCAAAGTTCTAAGTGTAATATAGCCAGCACCCCGCCATGGGTCATGCAGATGCTATCGGGAAGGTGGAGGAGGCAGTGACACTGACCTCAGGGCCCCATGCTGCCTCTTGTTTTTTCGGGCTTCATTCCACAAAGGAGTCAGCCTCTCTTCTGTCCCCTGAAGGCTGTTTTCAAAATCACACCCTAAGCAGACAGTTTTATTTACCAGGAAATCTTGGCAGGATCTTGACTTGTTAGTAGAGTAGAGATGGGGGGAGGGTGGTGAGAAACAAAAATAGTTGAAATGATCACACTTTCTGAAACCGAGATGAAAATTGGTGTCTGTAGCAAACTCACCTAATTAGAATGAAGTTAATTTCCTTCTCTTTGTTTAAGGGGAGCAGTCATTGTCGGATGAGATGGTCACAGGTTAGATCTGGAGCTGGGGGTGTTTGCTTTATGGACATGAAAGCATTAATTGCGACTTTCTTTGTTGGAAAAGAGCCTCAGTTTCTGAGAAGGAGAAAGAGGAGCAAAGAAAGGCCAGTGAATGAGTGAGTGGGTGGGTGATGAGAACAGGAGGGGAAGGGGACAGCCTTGGCGTGGGCTGGGGACTGACCAGCAGACTGGAACGCGTCCTCATGGGAGAGCCTGGCACCTGTCCCAGCCGGTCACTGGAACACTTTACAAACAGAACCTCTGATTCGGGGAGACAGTCTCTCCCGAGAGACAGCACCTTTTTTTTTTTTTTTTTTTCTTTAAAAGATCCCCTGGTCCTCTACTCTAACTTGATTACTATTGGCTTTAGTTTCTTTACCTCCCGTTTGGGGCACTTCCCTGGCCTTACCTCTGCCAGCCAGGTCAAATGAAGCCAGGGCACAGTAGGGAGGGCAAAATTTAGGCTTTGAAGTTTGGGACTCCGCTAGCTGACTTCTCCCATCCCTAAATTACTGAGCCTACCTGGACCTCCCAGAATCTGAGGCCTAAGTGAGGTGAAATTAAAGGTGGTCCGGGATCCCATCCTCTCAGC
>NW_011888831.1:8933156-8944686 GCF_000151845.1 Pteropus vampyrus
TGCCCGGGACACGGCGTTTTCCCGCAGAGGCGGACGCGTCACAGCAGTGACTCCCCTCCCCTCCCACTCGCGACCTGCTGGCTCTCTCCGCCCAGGGAAGGAGCCGGCGCCGCAGAGTCCCCGGAACTCGGCTGGCTGACCGGCCTGGCGACCCCCTTCTTCACTCCCAGTTTAGCTCCCGCCCAGCACCTGCCCTGTCGCGACACTGATTGCCATTCAAGCTGGCTGCTGCCCCTGAACCTGGCGGGAGGAGGGGGAGGAGTGCAGGCAGAGGTTTCGCTCTCAGAAAGGGGCCCTGGAGTCCCCGAATAGTCGGTTCCAACATTGGTCCCCTAGCCAGGATGGGGAGGGGCTGCCCCAGAGGGCTTCCCTGCCATCTGCTGCTTGAGTCTCCCTTTCTTGGGTCCGGGGAGCCATCGGTGGAGCTGGCGCTGGGGAGTCCTGGGGTTTCCTAAGCTTCTCCCTCGCGAGGTTAACCTGCACAGAGAGGTGGAAAACTGGCCAGACACCGGGCCCTGCCCGGTTACTCTCTCAGGGTGGGGAAATGGAAGTGAAGCCAGGCCCCCCAGGTCCCCCGCCCCAACCTACCAAACCTAAACAGTAAAGTCTGAGTGCGTGTGTTGGGGGCGGGGCGCTTAACATCTTCCCTCCCTTGGGCTCCTGGTAGAACCTCTTGTCTTCACTACTTAAACAGCCTTGGAAGAGACTGGGTGGGTTTCAGAGCATTAGAGGAGACCCTTCCCCCCAAACTACAGGCAAAATGTTAGTGGTTGTGCTGGGGTGAGTTTTCCTGAAGAAAGGGGTCTCTGGCTCTGCAGCAGATCTGAGGGAATGGCACCTGGGCATGCATTCCCAGGCGTGGGAGTGAACGTGGGTATAAGCTTTATAGTTACTAGAAGTTATCACAGGCCCCTGGACAGTTTGGTCATCATTGAGAATCAACCTTGTTCTGCTCATCCCTCTGCCTGCCTGTCTTGGGAAGAGAAAAGGGACACTCCTCACCCCTCTCCCACCTGAGTTCCGTTCCTTTGCTCAGTGCAGACTCATTTGGAGAGCTCGTCCTAAGTTTTCCCTGGTCTCTTGGTGGGTCCCTAAATCTGGGGAGCATCTGGGAGGCTATATCAGAAATATTATGGGGCTGCAGAGGCTTTGGTGATAAGTATATGTTTCTTTCTCTCCTCTTCCTCCTCTCCTGCCTGGCCTCACTTTCTACCAGCACTGGAAAGTCCTGTTTGATCAGGTATGTGAGCAGTTAAATCACCCCCCTCCTTCCTTCCAGCCAACCTGAAATCAGTCTCCTTGCTTGCGTGGGCTTCCCTAGCTCTGCACTCCTGAGATGGTGACGTGGGGTGGGGGTGTGGCTTAGTGCATCTCAGGCTCTGAACGACTTTGCTCTCCACCGCTCTCCAGGTTTCAGGAGGAGGTGGTGGGCTCCCCTGAGACATCCTTACTTCCCTCCCGCCTCCTCTCAACGATGCTTCATGAGAGCTGGGTTTATACTACATAGAAATTGGGCAATATGTATTGAGAGCCTGGGACGTTCTCTCTATATCAGTGGGTTGCAGTCGGGGCTGGGGAGGTGGGGGAAGGGTATAGGTCCATCATCGTAGATCCATGACCACCACGGAAGTCAAATCTCTGCCATCCTTAGAGGGTAACTCAGTATGGGCTCTTTTGAAAGCTGACTCTAATTTTGCAGCAGGAATAGGGGGATTAGGGAAAATAGTATGTGATTATTTGCAATGCCTAGAGTCTAGGTGTGGGGAATGGAGTTGGGAGTGCCACCTTTGGAATCTGGAGATGGACATTTGACCTTCAGCCAGGAAACGGTTCCACCATGCAGAAGGAGAGGAGGCAAGAGATGTCCCAGTGTGGTGGCATAGTGAATGCTGCAGTCCTGGGGTGACAATGATTGTGCCATGAAGTTTGTGCAACTTTAAGAGACCAGCCTGACTGGGCCAGAGGGAATGTGTTTTGTTGGAGAGGGAGATAAAGCTGAAAAAGAAGCTCGGACCAGACTTTATCCTGTTGTAGACAGGGGAAGCCTTTAAACGTTTTTTTTTATGGGATCCAAGCCATGCTTTGGGAAGATTCTATGTGATAGCAGGATGGAAGTGAGGGGGACTTCAGGGATGAGAGACACTAGCTAGGACCCTGCTGCAGTGCATGGACATAAACACCTTGACTCGGAAGATGACAGAATGGAAAAGAAGAGGGACATGGTGAGAGAGACTCAGAAGATCTTACTAAACCTGAATAGATGAGGTGAACCACATAGAAAACTGGAGATTCTGAATCTGTGAGGAAAAGGAAGTCAGGTTTGGGGTACGGGGTGGCAAAATGACAATTTAGGTTTCAGACAAGTTTAGTTTGAGGAGCTAGCTAAATGCAGATGCCCAAGTGGGACCAAAGACACAGAATTGCAGATTGAAAGGCATGGCGGGCCTGGGGGAAATATAGGGGTATCATCTACGTTAACACAAGACCTGGCTATGGTTTGGGGAGGATCCAGCAGCTACCGTTCCGCTGTGGTAGTGCGTCTCTCCCTTGGCTCCTGAATGCCACCCACTCTCCCTCTGGCTCCTGTAAGTACAACAGCTGCTGGCCCGATGCCCCGAGGCAGGAGAAAGCCGCTTGCTGCCACTGATACCAAGACCAGCGAGCTGCCAGCCCTTCACACCTCTTGTCAGATTTAGAATCAGAACCTAGAACATAGTGTAGCATTCGTTTTTTCTCTGTGTCTGTCTTTCTCATTTCATTAATTTCCTTTGCCGGTCCCTGCGTGTGTGTTTACATTTTTAAATGAACTATTTGGGTTAATGGAGGAAAACTTTTAGTAGGAAGAATTTGGAACTTGAGGGAGCAGAGAGAATGTGTAGCACATAATATTAGCAGGTGGTCTACGAAATCCAGTTTCTCCCCCGGGGAGGATGTCCTCAGTGTCACCAAGACCATCCCCCTGTTTCTGAGAAGGCCCATCCAGAAGCCATTCTGGTCAGGTGAAATGAATTCTAGGAAAGGAACTTTTAAAACTTACTCTGGACAAACAACTTTTCTCACAAGTTCTACGTGTCTACTCCTTATCTCTTGTGTGGCATTAGAAGCCCATTTTTGTCATCTTCCTGTTGGTGCTTTGGTTGAAGGAGAGCTGCACCAGAGCAGGGCTGGACCTCTGGCGGATATCCAATCCTTCCGTGTTTGTCCCCCGACTTTGTGAAGTCACTACTGGACTATTCCCCTGATAGGGCTAAGTGAAGAGTAGGTACGAAGCTGCACAAATGAATATACAGCTTCATAAGGACGTCAGGTTATTCAGAAAGCTGAAGCGTTTTATCCTTCCTGTCTCTTCCTCTGGGCCTGTCTTAAGGTGGGATTTGGTGATGGTGAACTTGGTGCACTTAGGAAGGAATATCTGGCTGGGACTTGTCAGGAGCCTACCTACCATCTCCCACAGAGTTAGAGAGCCCTGATGGGTCAATCTGTGATGAATACAACATCTGTCAGAGTCCCTGCAAGCTGCTGTGACCCTAGAGTTCATTTTCCACAGGTCAGTAGGGTGGGAGGCTGGCCCCAGTCAGTCCTCCTTCCCTCCTGGATCAAGGGGATACCAGTGGTCACCTGGTTTCAAACTGAGATCTGCTGGATACTTTTTCCAGGTGTCAGGAATTAAATTGGACCTGTCCATGCATGCTGTCTAGTTCTTCAACATGTAGAGTAGCTTTGATCCAGCATAAAGCTAATTGGGCCCCAAGAGTTAGAAGTCATGACCTTGGCCTTGAGGTCTTATATGGTTACCTCTCAACTAATTGGTCAGGATGCCTTTTCTGGGTGTTGGAGGTGAAGCAAACAGGTGACCCTGGTCCCTTGGAAGTTTACCCAGCTTTCCCCTTGGCATTCTAAGCATTTGTCTGGTCTGCTTAAGCAGGCGTGTAGCACGCCTTCCCTCCTCCCCTCTCCTCAGTCTTCTGCATAGATCCCAGAAGTTATAGCAGGCAGGAAACCTAAAGATCATTACTTCTACCCCCAGATGTCCCATGTATTTGTTTCCAATTTTAACTTCTGCTTGAGGGAATTGTCTTTTCATATCTTTGGGATCTTAATGGTTTTCCTAAATATTAGATTTTAAAGTTACCTTAAATATTAATCTTTTGTTATAATGTTGTGGTAAAATGTTTTATTTTTTTTTACAGTTGAATCTGTTGGGCTTTCCCTTCACAATTCCTTCAGTCGCTTCAGACCTGAGACAGTTTTCATCCCTTTTCAGATCTCATAAATATAAACTTTTATTTGCTACCACTACTTCTATGATTAAAAAAAGATCATCTAACCCTTTACCCAGATCTTATTTCTATCCAGTTACACCAGCATAACCTATTAAGAAATGCTTCCTTTATACATTGTTTGAGAAATGTTATCATTTGGTAAATTTTTATATGTGGTTAGGTATATTTTAGGCTTTTGATCTATTCCACTGATACTTTCAGTGTTTCTCAGGTAATGTACCTTTTAGTTATTGCTTTATATTTGTGTCATAGCTTTCCTACAGGCTCCTCTTTTTAAGGTTATGTTTTGATAGCTTCACTCTCAGTCCCTTCCTGCCCTCCAGGGATCTGTACTCCAGGACCCAAGGTCAAATAGGAGGTCAATAGCAGATATGGGACTGGAGCCCAGTTAACCCATAAAGGGCTTCTGGGGTTAGAAAACCATTTCCAGGTTCTTAAAAATGTCTTCAAGATCTGCTAATGTTGAATGAGCAAAAGGGCTTGGAGCTGAGTTCTGTTAATTCACACAGCACAATTGCTTTCAAGCTCAAACAAGCAAGAGGGAAAAGGAAGAACTGATAATAACTTGATCATGTCTCGCTTTTTTCATTCCCAATGAGAACATGTATATCCTAGGCCCCAAAAAGAGACCCCAACCCTGCTAATCTCCCAGAAGGAAAGTGGACAGCTCTTGATTATCCTACTGAAATTATAAACGTTAATTATAAATGTGCGATGAACAGAACCCAGGCTGTTTAGGTGGGCTACTGGGAACAGAACCCTGGATTTAGATTCATGTATACCTGAGTTCAAGCCTTACTAACTTTTGGAATTGGGGGCAAGTGACATTAGCTCTCTGAGCCTAAATTTCCTCCTCTGTAAAATGGAGGCAATCATTTTTAACTCCAGGCGTGACTGTGGGAATTCAAAGGAAGTGGAAACTCTCTTTGCAATGTCAGACAATCAGTGGACATTCGACGACTGTCTCTTGAGTGGGAATCAGAAACCTCTGGTAAGAAGCACAGGGCCACTTCTGAAATCCAGATCCCCCACAGGGAAGGTGGCGGCCTCTCTAAACCAGCTCCTTCCCAATCCAGACTCCTGGAGAGAGCCACCTCTGAGCCCAGAGGATTTTTCTGCTTGCTTTCCCCAGTGTCTCCCTGCCCAGCTCCTTTCTCTCCAGCCTGGTAGTCTTTCTTTGGCTTGACCCTGAAGCCCACCTCATTTGTACTCCTTCTGCAAGCTGGTTTAAGGGGGTTCTAGTTCCTGAGAAGAGGTTCAGATGAGACTGCCGAATGGATTAGTGAGGAGCTGCAGAGAAAACACCCACCCCAGAGACCCAGGCATTGATGGCAGCCCCTGGAACACAATTAACTGCAGAGAGGGACACAGCCCCAGGCTTGACTGCAGCCCTTGCTTGGGCTCTGTCCCTCCAGCCCCTTACCAGGGCCCTTCAGGCTGTGGACTTCTGTCCACCACAAAGCCAGCTTCCCTACCCTGCTCTTGCCCCAGTGACCCCATCACTCATGCTGAATTAATACTTTTCTTTCTGACCACTCAGAGAAATGCATTTGGTAGTGGTTGAGTAGTGGGACCAAGGAATCTGAGATCGTTTGCTGTCTGGCTGGCTGCCCGCCTGACACATAACAGGTATGCACATGTTCAAGCAAACAACAAAGTAAACTACAGCCTTGCATGACTTGTCTTGGGTTCAGATCTCCCCTTTAGGGACAGGCCCTTTCTGTGGGGCTGCTTCATTCATGTTGGGCCCTCTGGGGCTGCTAACACCTCAAGCACAATAGATTGATTATTAGGAGGTCGATGGAAGCATCTTCCCAAATTACTCATTTTGCAAATGAAGAACCAGAGATCAGCGACCTTCTGAGGTCACTTGGAGCAGTAGTGTCAGAGCTGGGACTAGAGCCCAGCTCTGCTCCCTCTCTGACCTGTGTTCCTACCACCAGGCCTTGCAGATTTCTGTTTGTTTACTTGGCACCCTGAGTGACTAAGGCAGTGGAGAGAACACACATCTGGCTCAAATCCCAGTTCTTTTCCTAGCTGTGTGACAATGGGCAAGCCAGGTAACTTCCTCAAGCCTCAGTTTTAGTTTTCTCATCTATAAGCTGCTTAGAATAATACCCTCCCCTCAGGGTTGCTATGAGGCCTAACAAATGCATGCGTATAGCACTTAGCATAGTATATAGTGAGCACCTGATACATATGGTTATTATGTTACTGGAATTTAAAGAAATTAAAAATAACCACTAAGTGTTGAATCAAAGTGTCCAGCTCCCCAGTCTGGGGTTCCTTCCACCCTACCAAGCTGGCTTCTTTAGGGCAAGAGGAGCTAGAAAACCACTTTCCCCAAAACTCCAGAGAGGAAGAGAAGTTTTTGGACAAAGGCTGCATGAGAGTGCTGACACTCAACTGTTTGCCCTCTGCTCACTCACTGGCTGGTCTGCCTGCGTGGCAGAGGGTGAAGGATGAGAACAGGGGCCCAGAGCAGTCTATTTTGTTACAGAAATGAGTTAACGTGTATCTTGCGTTGTGAACCCCAGGTTGTAGCCTCACCTTGCGTATGCCCTGCCAGCTTTTTTGAAGAAAAGTACAGGTTTGAATCAAAATATTTCTTTGAGAGAGCGAACATTGAGTGTCTGCTATGTGCACATATGTTCTTGTCTCATTTTAAGCTCTCAAAAGCCCTGTGAGGTGAGTTGTGCTATCCCCTTTACAGAGGAGGACACTGAGGCCCAAGGGAGCGGGGCTTGCCCAAAGACACAGCAAGTGAGTACCCTTTGCAGAGGAAGGGATGTGCTTGTGCACGAGGCCTCTGGGTGGCTTCTGAACTGGCAGAGGGCCACAGGAGAGGATAGAGTTAGGTGACCCTTTGTCCTGCCCACCCTGCTCCTGATCGGAGGTTTGTATCACACTCCCTCCTTCTCCCTGGATTCTCCCAGTGCTCTTTCTTTTCTGGGGAACCACAGGGACACTTTGGTGGCTTCATGAAGAAGCAGCAGGAGGAAAGGGAAAGGATAGGCAGATGTCAGGCGTTGCCCCTGCCCATACCCACTTCCACCTCTCTCTGCCTGTGGCTCCCCTAGGATTCCTTCTGCTTTATGGCTGTAACTCCGCTTTAGTCCCCAGGCAGCTATGATGGCTGGACCTGGATGAGTCAGCTTGGGCATTATGTCTGCTCCTGGGGACCCAAGAGGCCTGCCTCTGAGTCACAGACCCCAGCTGTCCCCTCAGAGTCTGCCGAGGAGGCCCATGTGGGCATGCTGTACACAGAGTCCGTGTACCTCCAAGGCCTTCTGGGGTTGGGAGGGGCTCTGAAAGAGGGGAAGCAGGATATGCCAGGAGGCTGTCTGTCAGGGTGGAGAGGGACAGAGCCTGGTAGAAAGAGTAGCCCCCAGCCACTCACTGCTCACCCAATCCCAGCTTCCTGCGGTCCAGGGGAAGTTTGAGAGGTCGTCTTCTCCTCATGGCCCAGGCGTTGAGAGAGCTGGGTACGTTTCTGGAAATATGTTTATTATTCAGTGGCTCAGCCTGGATTCAGGTGAGGATGCCCAGTTCTCTGCTGAGGGAAAGGTGTTCTTGCTCCCAAATCAGTCTGCCGATCTCAGATCCTGGAGTTTAGCTGTTTGACTCAGCGGGAGGGGGAGGGCCCAGGAGCCCGGCTGGGGCTTCTGGGAGAAGCCCCTTGACAGGGATGAGCTGCCTCTCCACAGACTCTTGCGGTGGCAGCTGAAACAACAGAAATGATATAACCAGGAATCCTAAAGTTACCTAAGCTTCACCAGCTGTCAGAGGCCTGCCTGGCCAAATCCCAGGGGAGCCCAGGGGCCCCTTGTGCTCCACCTTAGGAGACCTAAGGACAGGAGGGGTCAGGACCTGGTTTATAGGAAGCGGTCTCTCTTCTTCCCAAGGAGGCTAGATGGTGCCCAGTTCTACGCTCCAGCATTGCCTTTGGGCAAGTTGTTTATCTCTGTGTACCTCCGTTACAGGGTCTGTTAAATGGGACTGATCACACTTACTCTAAGACTGGCATGAGAATAGAAGTGATAAAATACTTGTAAAACCAGTATTTCAGTCAGGGGAATAGTGTGAAGTGGTTTTCTCAATGTGGTGAATTACCATCCTCATTTGCAAGGAAGGAGAGCTGGAAGAGAAAGCTGCTACTCCCATAACCTCGCTTCCTGACCTTGGCAGCTGCAGGCCTGGACCTAATTTATGGGGCTGTAAATATCCATGAATGTGCCAGAGTTCCCTGGTGGGCTCTGGCTGTTGGGTGGAACAGTTCTGCTGAGCCATAAACTCCTGGGCAGCCTCGTTAATTCTGCTCTATTATTCGTGAGGAGCCAGCAGATGAGCCGTGGTGACACCCCCTGCCCCAAGTGGGGGGCAGCTGCCTGCACCTTCCTTTTTCCCAGCACACATGCCCTGTGGTCATGTCCCAGGGCTCATTCTGTCTTGGTGGACAGGCAGGAGACAGTGGGGCTTGGGGAGAAGACTTCCCTAGATTCCCGGTCCCAGCATTCCAGACCTGAGAGGTCTTCACCAGGATGACACCCCAGGTGCTGCCTTTGGGGTCCTTCAAAGTGCCCCATACCCTGTCACTGAGGTCCTGGCCCTCTTTAGATCAAAGATAAGGAGAGTGTCTTCCTGGGAGAGAGAAGGGAATTCAAATGCTGGGAGCTGGGAATAGACATGTAATTGTCCTGGAAGTGAAGTTTGTGCAGATCACACATACAGAATATGTGTGAAACAGACGTATTCCTTTCTTCTTTCTCTGCGGCTTCGGCTTCGCTGCTGCTGAGTACGTTTGGAGCCTTGGCCGGGCTCACTAGCCTGTGGCGGGCGGGGAGAAGTGGCGCCGCTGTCCCGGGTGCTGAGCAGGCAGATCCCAGTTCCTGCGAGATTTGTTCCCTGAGAGCTCAGCTCAGCAGCCCTTTAGGCCAGTCACTGCTTCCTCAGCTTCTCTTGGGGCCTGGCATCCCCCTCAGCCCTCTCTCCGGTTGAGACCTGGATCTGGCTGACCTCTAACTTTGCTGGAGGACACCAAAGTGCCAGCTGCCTTGAGGGCCTGTGCCACTCAAGATAGAGGCAAAAGGCTGGTTCAGAACTGACACAGGTCCTGGGTATCACAAAAGGGAAAAATGACTCTACTATAGACTCATGCATTTTTCCCAAAGAGTGTTTTCATGGAGTGTTGCTGTGGGGGAAAAAAAAATAGTATGATCGAAGATCCAGTAAGTTTGGGAAATACTGGGCTGAACAAAATCAGACAGCTTTCTCCACTGTAAAACCTTATAGGGGCCTTAACATGGTTTTCTGCATCATACCCTTCCAAAAGGGTTTCTCAAACTTACGGGATCATAGAACCCTTGTTTCAGGTACCATCTTGGCCTGGTATTCCACGAAACACACGTTGGGAAACCTTGAGCCAGTTTTGTTTCACGTAACTGAACAGGTTAGAGAAAAACAAGGAAGAGCAAGGCTGGACCAGCCGACCCCCGTGGAAGAACCCCAGACTGTTCCCATGTTGACCACTAACTCACTCTGTAACCTTGAGCTAGTTTCTTTTGCTCTCTACACCTGCTTCCCCATCCATAAAACGAGCATGATGCCTGGCTTATAGTCAGTTCTTAGTACATATTTATTAAATGAACGAATGAGGGGATTGAAGTGGGGTCTACCAAACTCTTTTTAGACACGGCATCCTAATGATGGGAGAGTGCAGCCTTAGGGCCCCTCCACCTGGATGTCAGTCCATCTGCACCGATTACCAGCTATTCAAACTTGGCCAACTCAGGTCTTGATGCCCTGTTTTTCTCTCCAGTAAAATGGAGCCCATAATAGTACCAACCTCATAGGGTTGTTGTGAGCTTTAAACGAGAGGACAATATAATTTCTCATCCAAATTAGGACCATTTTGAGGGTGAAAGGGGCACTGTTATGATCATGCACAGACAATAGGTATAAACCAGGACTGTCTCAGGCAAACTAGGACACAGGGTGACATGAGGGTTCAATGAAGCAGCGCCTAGCAGGCATTCTACATATACAGCTCCTACTGTATTGTTCAACCAGGTAGAATGCAGAAGGCCGATACATAAAACAAGTCACAGTGGGGCTGCTCAGCAATCTCCTTCCCATCGTTCTGAACCTCAGAGGTCCCGTAGCCCCTAGAACTCTGCAGAGTAGTTTAAAAACCATAGAGGTCCCTTTCAACTCTACTGGACCATGGGTTATGATTCCCTGACCCCTATTCCCAGCGTCACCAGGTGACAGCACAGATCTCAGCCGCCACCCCCCATGTGGAGCTATCTTATCCTGATCCTGAAATTTCTGTCACCCTTTGAACAGGGATGCAGAGTAGCCCCCATGGGCTGTATGGGTTGTAAGTTTCTCTTTCATACCCCGTTTGCATTTGTGTTTATATGCTCAGGGTTGGAATGGACCCCCTGCGTCTCTCTGAGAAGGGAGAGTTCCTACCACGTGATCGATGGAGAAACTGAGTCAGTGTGTTTAGTGATCTGCCCTGAGATAGCACAGCAACTAGGGATGGGGGCTCCTTCCAGAACTGTCCCCACCATTCCTTGCCCCAGAGAAAGGGAAGGAGCCCTAGGTGGCAACAATACAGAGAGAATTTGGTGGGTCCTTTTCTTAGCCTAGGTCATAAGTGCACTAGGAAGGGTCCACAGTGGGAGATGGGATACATGGCAAAGTATGTGTGGGTGCCCTCTCTCCCACCTCCCGTGGTGGTGGTGGGGGGGAGGAACTGGTGACCTAGAGGATTAAGGGGCCAGAGGGCTGGGTGCTGGTAGGATTAAAGTCTCCTGGGAGCCTCTCCCCACAGAGCCTCTTGGCAGCTCTTTTCAAGGCCGAGGCAGGTGGGCGGAGCTGTGGGAGGGGCAGCCCTCACTTTGTGCCTTTCTCCTCCCCATGATGCCGCCAGCCTCCTCCACTCAGTCTGATTGTGGACTTGGCCTCCCCCTCCCTGCACAGTGCTGGGCCCTATTCAGGAGGCAGCTGCAAGGATGCTCCAGACTTCTGGCTCCCCGCTGGGCCCCTGCCTGCCCATTCACAGCCTTATTTTTCTGGCTGCCCTGCCACCCCCATACCAGCCCCAGTCAGGCTGCCTCCAACCCACCCAGCCCAGACCTCATCCTGAGGGTGCCCCACTGCCAAAAATGGGTGAATCTAGGGCATAAGGTTCCAAGATAGGGAGATTTGAAGCCTTCAGTGCATTAATAACAAGAAAATTG
>NW_011888831.1:8946061-8971241 GCF_000151845.1 Pteropus vampyrus
GGGTTAGTACTTGGATGGGAGACCACCTAGGAAGACCAGGTGCTATAGGGATAAAAATATCCCTATAAGGGATTGTAAGCTGACAAGTTCCTTGCAATCTGTGAGGTCAACCAAGGGTTGCCTCGCCTAAAAAAAAAAAAAAAATAGTGTGGGCCTGTGAGACTCCTAGAGCCCCGTCCTCTCTTGGGTCAGCACTCACCTCTTTGTTCTTTAAGTTTTGCTTCTGGCAGCAGAACAGCCTGAAGGCTGAAGGTAAGTGGCAACCAGTGCTGGAATAGAGGCAGCGCTAAGAGGGTAACTAGTGGGCGTGGAACCCTGGCTCTGCCGCTTGCTGGCACGTCACGTGACCTGTGTTCATTTCCCCATGTCTCTATTTCCTCATCTGTAATATGGGGATAATAATAGGACCTACTTTATAAAGTTGTTCTCGGAGGTCAAAGAAATTATATGCATGAAGTGTTTAGAACAGTATTTGGCCCAAAGAAGACACTCAGCAAATATTAGGTATTTTTATTCTTGAAAATCCTTATGGAGCAGAGATAGGTGAGTTTTCTGAAATGCTCTATTGCGTGAACCAGATAAGTGTCATCCCTGAAACCTGGTGTTTGGGGTTGAGGGTGGGGACCCATGCCAGTTTTTTAAGTGGGTTTCCTTAGAAACGTCCTCTCTCATTGAGTTCTGGGGAGAGTTGAAATAGCCCATGACTTGCGAGTCTTAGCTATTTCTCTTGGATTGTCTTACAAGTGCTGTACATTACGTGACATACCAGAATCAGCCTTCCTAAAATAGTCCTCATTGACCTTATCTAGAAAAGGGGGAAACGTGGGTTTGGTCTTTTGGGCTCCCTTGTCAAGCACACATGGACATCATGGTGTCTGTTTGCCTTTTAAAATCTCAGCAACCCACTGCAGCATCTCCAGGATGCAGTGAACTCGTGTGGGGAAGCATTTGTGAACAGGAAAGCTCTTGGCATCACTAAGAGACAGTTAGTGCCGTTTTGTAGCCAGGTGTGTGCTGTGGGGGGATATTGGGTAGATTCTTCAAGGAAAGAAGGGCTATAGAAGAGAGCCAGAAAGGTTATGTGTGTTTCTGGGAGAGATGAATAAGATCCTTTTCTAAATGAACCTATGAGACTTTCCTTGGAAAATAGCACTTGTCTATTCATCCAAACATCCACTACTTATTCACCCAACAAATCTTTATTGAGTGTCGATTATGTCAGGCTCTGTGCTAAGCATTGAGGTTACGTTGTGACATTGCCTTCGAGGAGCCAGCAGTCCAGTGAGGAGGCAAAAGTAGACAATTAGAGAGCCATGCGGGGTGGCAGTTGGCGGTCTGTCCAAGGTGCGGACCGTGTTGGAGGAGAGACCACCCAGAGCCAGGACATCCAAGGAGCTGGGAAGGGTGAGTTGGAGTCTCCCAGGGAGACCAAGGGAGATAGGAGTCCCAGGCAGAGGGACCAAGTATGCAAAGCTGCAGAGGGCAAATGGGCCGTGTCTCCCAACAAAACACAGAGCACAGTGCCTTTGGGGAGCCCTACGCTGCCCTGTGTGCCGATGTGCGTGGATGTGGGCGTGGAGCCAGATGTGGAAGGGGATAATAATAGGACCTACTTTATAAAGCAAAATTTGAAGATCAAAGAGATGAGTGCTGACCCAGGCAGTCAGATGTGGAAGGACTTGCAAGGCTGTGCTCCCTGCGCCCTGGGCCTTGAGCATTCCCTGCTGGGGTCCCTCTGGCCCAGGCCCCCGATGTTCCTCATCTGCCTCCACTCATCACCTTCTCATTCCTGCTTTCCTCTTGTCCTAGGTCAGAAGTAAGGGCAGAGGGGAGGGAGTCCAACCTCTCTGAGCCTGTTTTCTTATTTACGCAAGAGACAGTTAAATCGGCTGATCTCGAAGGTCTCCAGGGCCTTCCAGGATTTTAAGTGGTTGTCCATCTCCTGTTCTGATGTTTCTCATGGGAGCCTTGGAAACATCCAAGACGCTGCCTGGGCCTCTGTTGGCAGCGGGCTGGGAGCAGGAGCTTATGAGAGGTGATGAAGATGGGCCACTTGTGGCAGTGCTGAGAAGGGGGCAGGGGCCCGCTGACCCCGCTACTTATCTGTGCTTCTCCCTCAGTTTGACCCTGGGAACACAGGCTACATCAGCACCGGCAAGTTCCGCAGTCTCCTGGAGAGCCACAGCTCCAAGCTGGACCTGCACAAAAGGGAGGTGCTCCTGGCTCTCGCCGACAGCCATGCGGATGGGCAGATCTGCTACCAGGATTTTGTCAACCTGGTGAGCACTCTGGGGCCCTCGCCACTGGGTGGGGCCTATTTGGGGGTTGTGGCTTAGAAGACCATTTTGGACAATTAAAGGGATCTGTTGGCCTGCAGCATTGAAAAAGTCCAGGCGTCAGCAGGTGAAAAGACATCGCCAAGGACCTAGTTTCTCTCTGTCTCTCAGTGCCTTCTGCAGTGTTAGCCCATACTGAGAGAAGCCCTTGGAAATTCCAGGCCCTCCCACGGTAGCAGCAAAGTGGCTGCAGCTGTTCCAGCCCTCACATCCTCAGGCCTCACCATGAAGGGGAAGAAAGGGACTCTTACTGTGGTAGTTTCAGCACAAGGTTTGGGATTTCCTCCCTCCGACTGGCCCAGATTGGATCAGTGGAATGTGCCGATTGACTCAAACCAATCAGTGCCCACCTGTGGAGCTGGGAGTGGTGTCAGTTCTACCAAAACAAAGGGCTGGGGGAAGGAGGTGGGTGGTTATCTTTGGTAGGAGAGGAGCTGTGGTGTGGATGTTGGGAGGGTCAGGTCAGACCTCCCCAGGAGCAGTGGGGAACATGGGTTAAAGCCAGAGCTCAGCAGACCTGCTGGCCAATGTCCTGGGTTGTTGGAGGGGCTGGAGACAGGAGGCCTGTGAGTCCTGTCCAGTGGCTTAGTGTCTTTGAGTAGGGATTTTCTCCTCACTAGGGTTACTGCTGTGTTATTGCAGGGATCATGTAGTAGGACTGGAATGGGGATCAACGGGGTTAAGCAGGAAGCATTTTACCTACCATGGGATGGCGGGAATATCAGTAGAAGCTGCATGAATCTACAGGATGAATACAAGGCTGGAAGTCTGCACTTGGTTTCCCTTTGGTGAAATAGAGACGGTCGCTTCTCTTCTCATCACCCATGGAGGGGGCGAGAATGAAATGACTGGTGTGAAGTTCTCTGGGCTCCTAGAATTCAAAACCATCAGCAACGGTGGAGCCGGTACCGCTGGTACCGGTCATTGTGCCAGTTGAGCTCTGATGTGGATGCCCAGACTTTGGAATTGTTTTAATTGCCTCTTGGCTGAGGGCCTGCCTTTGCCCAGAGGTTAGCATGAGTACAGGGAGCAGCTGCAGGGCTTTAGGGGTGGAGGTTTCTACTGCTGTTCAGAGTGGACCCAGGAAGCAAACCTCTGAGAGGACAAGGGACAGAGCTGAGCTAAGCTGGGGAACCGCGGGAATAGGGGGACAGTAGAGATTGATGGGGTGGGTGATGGAGGTGAGCCCTGTAACTTGGAGCCCAGTGGTGCCACCAAAGACCACGGATATGAGCCTGCATAGGCCCATCCACAGCACCAGCGCCAGCGTGTTTGCTGCACGTCCTGCTTAGTCTCAGGGCGGGGTGAGGGCATGGTTGGGCTCATGAGATGCTTTTCTCCAGCAAAAGGTCCATGGAGTCCTCTGTGTGAACTCACAACAGCAGGTTACTTGTTGCTGTTGGGATTTCTCTATTCAAGTCCTAAGCTGGAGTGGACTGTGAGTCCTTGAGAAAACTATTTGCCCTCTCAAAGCTCTGGTCCCCATCTTTATAATGTGGGGATAGCACTGTGCATCAAATAACTAAGAGGGCATTCTCTTTTGCTGCTGTTCACACATCTGTCTCTCCTTGTAAGCTCTGTGAGGCCCAAGACTGTGGTTACTACTGTGCCCAGCACAGTTCTAGGCACAGCAAGGGTGCAGGTGAACAGTGAGTGTGTGTGTGTTCACCCTGCTTCTCCGGTACTCTTGCTGAGCCCGTCCCTGTCTTGGGTCTTCAGGGTGTGGCCATGGGTGTGTCTGTGAGTAAGTGTGCAGTGCATGCCTATGTACATGCTCACACTTGGGGATTGAGAGAGAGGATGGTAAGAGTGGCTACCAAATAACTTCCTGATATGATCCTGTCTTGGGCTCGGAGTGTACATGGAGCCCCAAGCTTTGCCTGTATTTACAGAACTTCCAAGCCACTAAGAGCCAGATCCAAGCTTCGTAGTTATGGAGGGGATGAGAATTGGGAATCTTTGGAAGGGGTTCATCTAGGAGGGCCTCCTGGGGCTGGAAGCCAGATTTTGAAGGTGAGAGACCACAGAACCCGGGAGGGGGAAAGGGCACTGCAGAGAGAGGCTCCACCGACCTGCTCTGAATCAGATCCTCCCCAGGTACTTGCCCCCTGACAGGGCTTTAAACCTCTGTGCCTTGGTCAGGCCTGGTTCGCCTGGCCAGCCCTCTCTGGACTCCGGCCTTCAGGTTTAGCCTGATGTCCACTTTTGAGCCCACAGTCCCAGGAATACTTTGATAATCCCCATGCAAGCTACTATGGAACCGCCACTCGAGACACACTGTGGACTCTGGGGTTGGGAGAGCTATGTCTCTAGGACATCTCCCATAATGGTCTAGAATGTGGTCGTCGAGGCTAGGTAGGAAGCAATGGAAGCTGTGGGAGACCAGAAGTCAGCAAGGCTTCTTCTCATCTCTGGGAGCCAGCCTGTGTGCTGGACGAGGCAGCCAGGGCTCTCCTGAAATGTGTCAGGGCCTCAGGCTGTGGAGGGTAGGCTCAGTCCTTACACGGGGCTCTGTGACCAGTCCCTGGGCTCACCGAGTGTTAAGGTCTCTTGAAGGCACTCGGGTGTGGTAACCATCCACAGGCACAGCTTTGGGTTCTGGTCTGGTTCTGGGGATCTCTTTACAAACTCACTGAGGGCCGCCCACCTCTTCCTAAGCTAGCATTTATAATGATGCTAACTCCTGTTCATCCTTCAGTTCTCACTCAGATCTCACCTCTGAGAAAGCCCTCCCTGACCATCTCGGAACGAGGTTGGGCTCCCTCTCGTGTGCTGCTGCAGCAGCCTTCACTCTGAACCATGATTGCTGGTTACTTATCTGTCTTGAGCACCACTGTATCCCCTATGTCTGGCAATGCGCCTGACACTTAATAGTTGCTCAGGAAATTTCAGGAAATTGTGGTGGATGGGTGATGGATAGATGGATGGAAGGAAGGTATATCGAATATGAATACAGGCTCAGGAACCTTACAGAATCTGAACTTGATGGGTTCTTAAAACACTCTGTGGTTTGGTTTCCTCATTTAGTAGAATGAGGCTATTCATAGTCCTTATGTAACAGGGAGACTAGTTGTAGCAAATGAACCAACATGTGAAGTGCTTATAACAACCCCTGACACATAAGACACACAAGTGAACATTGCTTCTTGTGAACTATTACAGAAGAGAGAGACAGATGGGATTAGGCCTGGTTGGGTTAAGTATTGTGCTGGCTGGGAAATGGGTTGGGGCTCCCCTGAGACCCCGGTTCTGACCCTGTCCCCCACTCTGTTTCTTGTGCAGATGAGCAACAAGCGGTCCAACAGCTTCCGCCAGGCCATCCTGCAGGGGAACCGCAGGCTCTGCAGCAAGGCCCTGCTGGAGGAGAAAGGGCTGAACTTCTCACAGCGGCTGATCCGCCACGTGGCCTATGAGACCCTGCCCCGGGAGATTGACCGCAAGTGGTACTACGACAGTTACACCTGCTGCCCCCCGCCCTGGTTCATGATCACAGTCACACTACTGGAGGCAAGGACAAGCGTGGGGAAGGGGCGGTTCAGCCCGGAGGGGAGGGTGGGCCAAGAGGATATCTGAGATCATGACGGGGAGGGCAGCGTCGCCACCACCACCAAAAGGCAATAGCTGAAGAGCAAACAGCAGTTGTCATTGCAATTCAGGCCCCAATACAGGGCATACAGTGCTGTTATCACCCCTGGACCACAAAGATACTCCAAACATTGTTACTTCAGGCAATATTCACTGCAGCAAAATCCCCATATGACCACCCCCACCAAAACAGCAGCAACAAAAACAGTGTAATAAGTTCGTTCATTTGGGGGATTTAGCCAGGCTAACTCACTAAAATCAATTTATCTTAGTTCCTCCCCAAGCGAGTAACATGGACAAGTCATTCTTTCCCCCGGGACTCCATCTTCCACCTGCGAAGCAGGAAGATCCTGTCCTGTCCTTCTCCCATAGGCCTCTTCTTGAGCAAGAGAATGGCTGGTGGTGCTTTCGGAACACAAAAGCATCGCACAAATGCTTATGGGAGGGAGTGTTTATGAGCAGGTAAAGGTGGGCTTGACATATTTTGAAAGAACATTCTCCCCTTAGGGAATCATTCAGACCAGTGTTATTCTAATAGTCTCCTGTTTATGCAACAGAATCCAAAGGTACCCCTTTCTGAATCAGGATCCATGTGTAAGGAACTCAGTTCCTCTGGCTGTTAAGCCCAAGAACCTGTGGGCCGCCCAACTTCAGCTCCTGAAAGGATGCTCAGCTTCCCTTTGGTGTTTTATAATCCCTACCATTTCTCTTCCAGAGCCACAGGGCTAATTAGCACCCCTGCATATGTTCTTGTAAAGTTCCTAATCAAACGGCAGGATCATTAAGCTTCATGGCATTCTTCTTCTTTTTTTCAGAATAAATCAGAATAGCTGGTCTGCAGGCTAGAGCTCCTCTGTTTGTTGTTATGGCTTCATCCAAGTGTACATTGAAGTTGCGATTTTTCTGAGATATTCTTGGACTCGTTCTCCAAATGCTTACTGTGTTGGTCTATTTATTAACTTCGATTTGAAGACCAATAATAATGAGCTGCCTTGGAAGTTGTAATGTTGCCAGGCCACCTGCATCCTGTTAGGTGGACAGAATGGCACCCCAGAGAGCCCAGGGGAGTCCAGCAGCTGGGGGGCCTGAGCCATTCCAGGCTCAGCCCAGGAGGTTTTAACCCGACACTCATTACAGCTGTGTGTACGAAGGGCATGCCAGGGACCTGGCAGGCCTTCGTGTGTTTTATCTCTTTCAAAACTATGACTGCCCTGGAAGTGCAGGCATTCATATCCCCATTTTCAGATGAGGAAATCGAGAATTGGAGAACTCAAATAATTTGTCCAAGGTCATCCAGAGGAACCAGATTTTATGTCCAGCTTTGTTTCAAATTTCCAGAAACTTCAACTGAAATAACTGTTTCAAAGTCCTTGCACTAATGCTTAAAGCTTTTGTTTTACATACAGTTCTAGTAGCTTGGTTTTCTGATTCCATAACAGAGAGAAAATAGAAGGGACATGGTGGAAAGTTAATAGAAGGGACCCAGTCCTAGCCAGTGATAAAGAGTAGGAACCTGGTTACAGTACCTGTTTACAACCTGCTGACAACCTGGCTTTCCGGGAGAGGACAAAACAAAATTTAAAAGCAAACTTGAGTCTTAAAGAAACATAAGAATTTGGGGCCATTGAGTGTAAGAGTGAAAACCCCATCAATTGTTGGAGAAGACATCACTCTTATAGCCTAGATCAGTACCTGAGGCATCCTTAAAAGATTATACGTATACCCTGATTAAGAGCACAGAGACATGAATGATGCATTATAGAAAGTTCCAGGAAAAAAAAAAACAGTTAAATCCCTTTAGCGCTTAAATGAGTACGTTTCAGTCATCTGCAAAATCTACTTATGTGGAGTGTTGGTGAGAATGCAGAGAAATTGGGACACTTGTGCACTATTGGCGGGAGTATAAAACAGTACAGCCACTATAGGAAACATTATAGAAGTTCCTTGGAAAATTAAACATGGAATTACCATATGATCCAGCAATTCCACCTCTGGGTGTATATATACCCAAAAAGAATCAAAAGCAGGAACTCAAAGAGATATTTGAACACCTATGTTCATAACAGCATTATTTATGGTAACTAAAATGTGGAAGCCGCCCAGGTGTCCATCCGTGGATAAATATGCAGTCCACTGGATGGATAAGCAATATGTGGTTTATACATGCAGTGGAATATTATTTATCCTTTAAAAAGAAGGAAATTCTGGTGCATGCTATAATATGGATAAACTTTGATGACTTTATGCTAAGTAAAATAAATTAGTCACAAAAGGATAAGACACTGTGTACCCAAAGTAGCCAGACTCACAGAGAATGGTGGTTTGCCAAGGACTGGGGGAAAGGGGAATGGGAAGCTCCTATTTAGGGGTTACCAAGTTTCAGTTTTGCAAGATGAAAAGACTTCTGTGGGTAGATGATAGTTGCCCAATGATGCAAATGTACTTAATGCCACTGAGCTGTATACTTAAAACTGATTAAAATGGTAAATTTTATGTTATATATATTTTACCACGGTTTTTGAAAATCAACTTATGTGGAATTGCTCATCCCGCAAATGGGTATGTGAATTATTACTGGAATGAAAGTTTAAACTCCTCCAAACTCTTCCTGCTTAGCACCAAGGAAGTGTGGGCAGAGACCATGTGACTTTTTTGTGAACATCTAACACAAAATCATCGAAGAGCAGTGGAGTAAGAGATGGCTGGGCTCTGGCCGTAGGGATGTCCCTCCTTCTCTGAGAAGGAAAGATGGCAACTTCTAGGAGGGGTTCCAAATGTTAGCGCAAGAGGGGTTCCTGGGCAGCTTTGCCCTTAGTGCTAGGCCCTTTCTGTTCTATGCTTTCATCCAGGTTGCCTTTTTCCTCTACAATGGAGTGTCGCTGGATCAATTTGTGCTCCAGGTAACCCACCCACAATACCTGAAGAACTCGCTGGTTTACCACCCACAGCTTCGAGCACAAGCTTGGCGTTACTTGACGTACATCTTCATGCATGCGGGGTGAGTACCTGTCTTCTTTCTCTCGATCATGTGTTCCTGTGGAAAAATAAGTGGCCCAGATGGCCTGGATTGAAATATATTTTTTAGTTCATTTTATCTACCTGGATACAAGATGTGAGGTGGTTTCTTGAAACTCAACTAATACCAAAATATGTGAGTTAATTATTGAGAGTGTATGGGAAAGGGAGAAAAATGCTCAAATTCTGCAGTGAGATCAGCACAAACACATATAACATTTGAGTCTGTATACTTGTTAGAGACGGGTTAGAAACTTGCTCCAAGATTCCCAGTGGCCAAAGTGAAGAGGAAAATGTGGTCACCTACTAAGTTCATTGTTCGTAAATTGTGTGTGTGCGTGTCTCCATAAGTGAAATAAAGGACAGATTTATTGAAACTGCCTTCCGCCCAAGGTGCTTTCCATATATGGTGAGAGTCTTCTTGGGGAATTCTGGCAATACTTACAGTTTCTGTTTACAGAGCCATGTGGCCTTTTTCAGGGCTGGAATGCAATTAGTTTTCACTGGTGTTTCTTACCCCAGTGAAAATAATAAGGCCAGGTGCCCACCCAGGCCCAAGTCTCTTGAAGAGCACTATCTTGGTTAGAGATCATTTTTATGCAGTGGAAGTGCTGAGTTTGGAAAGCAGAGTCCCTGGACACCAGACCACTATGGTGTCTTCTGCAGCCTCTCTAGGGACAGAAACAAAGGAGCTACTGTTAGTCTGGAAAAGCATCAGGGGATGACTGTCCCTGGAGTTGGAAATGAGAAGAGGATCACTCTGGCCCCGTGGTTCTATCAGTTTTGTTTCTTGGCAGAAAGCCCCACAGTGGCCAGGAGGGAGCCCCACTGTGAGCCTCCCTTCCTCCTGAGCTTCTGAAACAGCACAAATACCAATCCTTAATTGGCTGCACCAGCTGGGTGGGGGCTTTGGGGTGAGGAGACATTTTGATCGTGTCCGATGGATGTCTCCACTCTGAACCAGAGGGAACTGTTGGCACAGACTGTTTGCCTTGCCTGCTGTGTCCCAGACTTTGATCTTGCAGGGCTAAGGAGCAGGGTGAGTGAGACATGTCATGCATCTTTCTTTTCATGAGCTACGAGATGGAGACAACAGGAAGCAGGGGGCTTCTTTGCCCAGGCTACCTACCTAATTGGCAAGACTGCCCTCTGGCCTTTTCCGATCCCTTAGAGTGAGGAGACTGGACAAAGTCTCTAAGGTCTCTTTGTCCATTTTCTGCCTCCAAGAGCTGAAAGCCAGGAGTGGCCAGGGCACAGGTGCCCTCAGCCGAGGCCCAGAGTGGTGGCCTTGGGTCTTTTTCTGGCCACTGCTTCTAGTGGAGCCATGCCTGTCAGGGAGAGCCCTGGAAGGATTCTCCAGGCCTGTGATTCTGAGGAAGGGGTTTTGGGCTGGTGCTGCTACAGGCGGGAGATAAGGACAGCTGGCCAGCACCTAGGGAAAGCCCAGCAGGTGACCTGTTACTCAGGGTCAGGGCCTGTGAATTCAGAAGTCACTGTGGTAGAGAAGAAAAGGCTTGGTTTGGGAAACAGGGGCTCTGGGCTCCCCTCACCTGACCTTTTCTAGGCAGGTTCTAGACTGTAAACCAGGGAGACAGGACTAAAAAACTTCTGAGGTCTCTCTGACTATGAGTCTGATGCAACCACCCAGCTCCTTTTCAGTGAATTTTTTAGACATTTATGATCTAGAATCCTTTAGCTGACATAGTCAGGGGGGCCTAGAAGATTTCAGGCATGGTGGGAATTTGGGACAGACCCCGATACGAAACATGAGCTACCTCACAGGAGCCCTCCTAGGTAAGCAGGTGCCCACATACACGGCAGAGCAGTTGGCCTCCAGGCCAGGTCCCCAGGGAGCTGTCTAGCTGCTGCAAGGTGCTTTGTAAACTAGAAAGCACACATCCATGTAATAATAGTAATGTTACAATCTTTTCTAGTAACACATACACTCAGCTAGACACCATTTAGCAACAAGATCTGGTCACAAGCATGTGATAGCATAAAAAGGAAGGCATTCACAGGGTAAGAAAATCCAACCCTGAGAGTTTGAGAGTAGAATGGGTCCTTTCTCACACTAGGAGGGAGAAGCCTCCCCTATGAGATTTTAAGTGACAACTTTGAATTATTAAGTTCTAAGAGACATTTCTAATGCCTGCACTTGTTTTGAAAACATTTTTCTCTTTAAATATCAGTATCTCTTGGATGTGGTTCCATAGTGTAGCGGTTAGCATGTCTGTTTTACATGTAGAAGGTCCTGGGTTCATGCCCCAGTGGAGCCACGGTCCATGGTCTACAGCCATGCCACCCTGAACAAGCCCGATATCTGATCTCAGAAGCTAACCAGGGTTGGGCCTGGTTAGTACTTGGATGGGAGATTACCTAGGAAGACCAGGTACTGTAGGCATAAATAATAATAAATAATAAAAAAATAAAATAAAATAAAATAAAAATAAATATCAGAAACAAGAGCAAGCCAGAGAGCCCTCGTGGCCTGGTGAATGGATCTGGTCCTGCACATCAGAGACCTGGTCTGTGATCCCAGCCTGGCCACTAACCAGTTGTGTGACTCTAAGCTAGTCAGTGGCCTCTCTGAGCCTTGGCTTTTCATGTGTCAACCACTGGAGCTACTGGATCTTGACCGTGGTTAGCCCCTCTTACTATGGCAAGTACAGACACCGCCAGTTACTGCCCAGGCCCTGCACATGTGTTCCTGTCTCAAGTGGTAGGGAAGATTTGGAAGGAGCACTCTTTCCAAGATGATCTGTCTGCATTGTAATTCCTGCCCGCCTCCCCTACCTGTAACCATGAGCTCCTCAAAAGCAGGTATAGGATCTTGTTCACTACTGGATTCCCAGGACCTTCTACATGTAAAACAGACATGCTAACCGCTACACTATATAGTGTTCATTGAAGAATGAATGAATGAATGAATGAATGAATGAATAGACTATGGTCTCTCTGTACAGGATAGAACACCTGGGACTCAACGTGGTGCTGCAGCTCCTGGTGGGGGTGCCCTTGGAGATGGTGCATGGAGCAACCCGCATTGGGCTTGTCTATGTGGCCGGAGTTGTGGCAGGTAGGCAGGTGGGCCCCAAGTTCATAGGGGAAACCTCCCCAGGGTGTCTGGGAATCCCCATGGGGTCGGGCAAGTCTCAGGCTTCTAGGAGACCCAGGACCTTCATCACCGAGGCTCCTGACTACTAGAGTTTTCCTCCAGACAAATCTCCCCATCTCTCCTGGGAGGCTAGAAAGGGAACTGCCACCCAGAGAGGGAGGCATGCGATGACAAAGGGAAGGAGTGCACAACAAGATTTGAAATAGGCAGACTGACCAGACTTCCAGACTTTCCACCATCATGTTGTAGCTGTGTGAGCTTGAGGAAATGCCTTAACTTCTCTTGGCCCCATTAAACTTTAAGGGGGAACTAATAAGACCTGAGGTGACAAATAGAGTAACAGTGTTATGTAAACTGCAGGGGCACAGTGAGATTCCTGTGGGGACATCCAGGGTATGAGTTAAGCCAAGTATCTCTCTGGCCAGGCCAGCCACTGTCCCCTTGATTGACCCATTGCTGATAGGAGAGTGTCTGGTTTAGGAAGTAGTGAGCACTCATGCCGACTGGAGGAGTCTAGGACCCCCTGCTGACTTGGCTCACGTGGCAGGTGATCATAGCCTTGGGGACAGTAGCAATGTGACTTCTCTTTTCCCCTCCTCAGTGGAGGGTGAAGGTCTGGGGTGAGCTGGAGAGAGCAGAGCAGATTTTTGCAGGAAAGACCTGCACCAGCCAGGCTTCCGAACAGAGGGATCTCCCTCGTGATGTTTCCAACTTTGTTGCTGGATTTTTTTTTTTAAACAAGGTTTGCCGCCTCAGCTCTTCACCTTGACAGCTGTGCCCAAGGGAGCTTTGTGTGTATGTTTAAGTAAGATCTTAATCCTTTCTGAGTGGCATTAAAGTTGTCATTAGGAGAGTGGGGCAGCGTAAGCCTTGTAAACAACAGGCACGCAAGGACCCTGGGAATAACTGAAGTGACTTCAGGAATCGAAAGGGGAAGGGTCCCCACCCCATGTCTGCAAGGCTGGTCTGCTAGTTTGTGAACGCTCAGCCTAGGCGATTGGTTCAGAGCTGCCTCTTTCACTCCTCTATGTGCTGGGGTTAAAAACTTGGCCACTTTGGACAGCACCCATGCCAGCTTCTCCCAGAATCTAGCACCTTCCACATCCTCGAACAGAGGTCCTATGAACATCTCTGTGTGCCAGACCCACTCAGCCACCCACACACCCCAGGCCTTGACATCTGGGGATTTATAGCCACATTTTCCATACCTAGATAGAGACCCAGATGGTTAATGGCAAGGAACAGGAAATACACCCGTAACACTTGCAGTTAGTAGTCAATTAGATGGGAGTGCCAATAACCCAGAAGACAGAAATAAGATTCAAAATGACTCAGGCCTCAGCAAAACCAGATGACACACAGCGGGGAGACAGTGCAGGTATCATTCCCAGTGATACTAGTGCAGAGTGGGATGGTGCCCAGACAGAAGGGCGGGCTTGCCAACTAAACACAAGGGTGTGGGGCTGAATTGCAAAGCAAATGTTGTACACTATTTTGTCTGAGTCATTGATTCAGACTTGAGGACACCCTGGTCACAACATATCATGTTATTTATCTCCAGGATTGGGTTGACTGATCCACCTGTACCTCTTCCTCCCTCTCTGCTCAGAAAGGGGGCCTGTTGACAGACAGCAAGACCCTGACTGGATAGCCAGTAGTTATCAAGTGCCTGCCCTGTGCAGGCCATGTTTAATCCTCACAGCAGCTCCATAAGGCAGTACTGTTACTCTCTGCCTGTTAGAGATACAGAAACTGAGGCTTAGAGAGCCTAAGGGACTTGCCCAAGAAGACACAGTTGGAAGTGGTGGAGCTGGGCTCAAACCCGGGCTGTCTGATCCCAAAGGCTGTGCTCTAAATTACTACCATGTTAAGAGAATTAATAGGCAAGCCTCTTCCTTTGCGCAGATGATTTGTTGTCAGAAGCCAAGGGCGGTCTTAACTTTGGGTCCTGCTCTTTAATTCCTGCCCAATGAAAATATTCCAAATCCAAGGCCATCACATTTTGTAACAATGATAGCTAACCTCTGCTCAGCACGTCGGGTACTCGGAGCATGCAGTAAGGGTTCACATGTGCTATCTGCTATATTCATTACAACCATCTTATGAAGTGGGTACTATCACCCTCGCTTTACAGACCATTCAGAACAGTGAAACAACTTGTTCAGTTTGCTCAGCTAAGAAACACTAGGCCTGGAGTAGAAGCCATTCCTCTGCCCTGTGCTTTTAACCAGTGCTTGAGGCCAATATGAATTTTACTTCTGGCTAACAATTGTATGGCTAACCATTTAAATACTTTAAAAACCAGTATCTTAAATGGCCCACCAAGCCTTTATTATTGATTATATAGATCATAAGGCACATGTGCATCCCCAGAGCCTAACTCAGAGTTTGGCACATGTTAAGCTACAAATATTTGTAGAATAAATGAAAGAATACATAAATAAAGTTACATTGCTTAAAGGGAGAGAGAGGTCCTGCTGATTTTTATTTGTATTTTTTTAAGGGCCAAGAGAGATGTTAGAGAACACTTGCTTAAATTGTCCAGAGTAAAATTATCATAGCTGTACATTACAGGAAAGTCACTAATTTATCCACATGCTAGCGTAGACCCTGAATTTTAGAGGGAGAATTCATAGCCTTGACTAGAACTATCCCTGTGGCCTGCTACTGTGCCATTCTCTCGTCATTCTCTGCTACTATGACCTCCACAGAATCAGTATTGGCCTTATTGAACTGTCATCTACTACGTTCATACAGCTTTTTAGGGATCCTGCCTGGTCCAGGCTTTCTGCCTTGGGCTGGCCTTTATTACTGTGTTGATATGCATACATACCGTGTTTGTATTTGATCTTTCCTAGTTCTTCTAGTGCAAGGCTCATCTTCAGTCACTTGAGTAAAGTCTTTATGCCACAAAGGGGAGGGCAGACCCAGATCTGAGGCCAAGACTCGGAATATTAAATTTCTGATCTGGAAGGGAACCTTGAAATCCTCTCCAGTGGGTGGCAAACTATGCTTCCCAGGCCCCTACCCCATTCAGCCAGAGCGGCTCTCAGGCTCTCTGTATGCTGTTCTGTGGGGTAGGGTCTGGGTAAGATGTCCTTTGAAAAAAGGATTTCACTGCTCAAAAGTTGGAAAGCCTTAGACCTCCTCATTTCACAGATGTGAAAACTGAAGCCCAAAGAATTCAGGGGCTGTGCCCAAGGTTACACAACTAGCCGGCCATACCCTCATTCCATACTTCTGCCACAATCCCAGGCTGACCCCTCATCCTGGGGTCAGTACTCTAACCCAGATCCATGCGTCGGGTGAGGGAAAGGTCAGTGTGTGGCGGCTGGACCCTGGAGACACCCCTGATGCCTCTGCCCATGGTAGACCATACTGGGGAGGCCAAGGGAGCAGAATCTGGGCTGGTTTGTAGGAACTTGTGCTGAGGAAAGAGGCCAGCCCAGGGAGCTGGGGCTTCCTCTGTCCCAAAGGTAATTAATGAGGAGCAAGCAGTTTGGGCAGCCAGCCCTCGCTGCTGTGCAATGCAGCCTTCTCAGCCAGCTCACCAGGACAGCGTGGGAATCCTTTGTCATGCAGATCCCACTGCTGACTGTTTGCCACCCTGGGATTTTTTTTTCCCCTGTTATATATGGTTGACCCCGTGACTAAGCAGTAAAAAAAAAAAAAAAAGAAAGAAAGAAAGAAAGAAAGAAAGAAAAGAAAAAGAAAGGAAAGAAAGAAAGAGTTATCTGACAATAGATCAATACCTAATTTAAGCCAGAGGGAAGGCATGAAAGGGGAGAAGAGAGATTTATAGTTGCCCTGGGAGGGCAGAAGGACTTGGGAGTTCTCAGTTGATAGTTTGCTCTTTCCTGGGAAATTACATCCCCCCTGAGACCAAAGAATCTGTTGTGGGGATCTCTTCCTTGAAGGATCTCAGTGAGCTGAGGAGCCTTGAGAGAGGTGTGACAGGTATGCAGTGAGAAAGCAAATGATATTACAGGGGCTCTCCATACCCAGGGTGTCAGGTGTTCTGGTTCCTGGACTGGATTCAGCCACCTCCTAAGTAGCAGACCCTCCATCCCTAAAGAACCTGCAGAATTTGGCCTTCTGCTTGTCCCTCATCTTTGCAGCCAGGCAGCAGCTAATTGGCTCATGAGCCTGCAGGCATTTTCCAGTGGTGATTTCTGCACACTCACCCAGGCCAGCCACCTCTCATCCTCTGAGCCCTGGGCTCTACCTCCCAGTTATTTTTAGTCTCCTATGTCCTTCCCTGGAAGCCAAAGCATTGATCACACTTAAATGAGACCAGAACAATACATTTCCCATCTCCTCTCTGCCCAGCTTTCCTCCCACTACAAAAGTTTATTGTCCCCCAGACCAGGAGTCTGTACCCTTCTTTCCCCCAGAGGGTATGACATCACTCTCTCTCTTCCTGGGGACTTTTCAAGGACATTTTTCCTCCAAAGTAGCCCCATTTGCTCATGAGATCCTGTTGGCCTTTTGTGATTTCACTTGGCTGGAGGAAGGTTGGAGGCGATTTAAGCAGGTTTCTAGATGCTGTTGAGCAGAGAGAGCGAAAGTAGAGAGCGGAGGTTGATTTCTTTACCAGTTTGGGTAATGGCTGCTGTTGCGGCCAAGAGCACAAGTTTTGTGTCAAGCAGACTTGAACTCCAATCTGGGTTCCAGCATTTCCTACCAGCTGACTCTGGGCTCAGTCTCTTTATCTCTGCAATGAGGCTACTAGTACCTTTCTCAAAGGGTTTGTCTTGAGGGTTAAAAGGGAGAATGTATGTAAAATGCTTGGCCAGTGTCTGACACACAGTGCCCTATAAATGGTAGCTGTTTCTGCAACAAAGTTTGTTAGTGCTCCAGAGCGCTGAGATGGCACATCATGAGGCAGAGGTTGGATTGAGAAGCAGATGCTCCCTTTCCCCCACTGAATATTTGTTCTCCATCTGTAAAAGGAGAAGTTTGAATTAAATGGTTCTTCCAGCCGTAAATTAATCCTCTAGGAGGCTCCAAGGAGACATGGGATCAAGGGAGGAAGAGACTTCTGCTCTGGGGTCTTACCCCTGAGGCTGCAGCATCTGAGGGCCTGGGGCTGGGATGAGGACCCGCTTCCAGAATTATTGAATCCTCTCTCTGTCTGTTCCCAGGATCCTTGGCAGTGTCTGTGGCTGACATGACCGCGCCGGTTGTGGGCTCCTCTGGAGGGGTGTATGCACTTGTCTCTGCCCATCTGGCTAACATCGTGATGGTGAGTGCCTCCTGTCCCAGCATGCCATTCTTGGCCTCCCCTCTGCCATCACTGGGCCTACGTGTTAATCGACTGGAACTAGGTTTTGGATCCTCATCCACGCTCCAGCCCAGGCCCAGCAGACACCAGGCAGACCTGGCTTCTAGCAGAGTTCACAGACACTGCTCACCCTCTGTGGGCCCACTGCAAATGGAGCCCCTCCATATATGATTCCTATTTTATCCAGTCATGGCTTTGCCTACGAATTAGCCCATCTCCCTATTCTACCTCTTTCCCACTTGGCAACTTTAAAAAGTGCTAAAATTCTTGACCACTAGCACACATCATAATTGTAATTCTTTGTCATAGATTGTTAAAAATAAAGGGACCTTAAAGATTATGGCATTGAAATTGTCGAATCGGAAAAAAGGCTCTGAGAGGTTAAGTGATTTGTCCAAAGGCTCAGTCAAGTGTGTGGCAAAATTGAGACTTGAACCCACATTGCCTGAAAAGCATTTAAAAGTTGTTCCCTTATATCAGCTTGTCACAGTGGTGGGACACCACTGTTTCTTTTCTCACGCTCTTCTTTGCCTTTTCCTGAAAGGCCAGATAGTATAAGGGTTAGGAGCGTGGCCTGTGGAGCCAGTTAGCCTAGATTTGAATCCCAGCAGCTCACTTCCTGAAGAGTGACCTTGGGCAAGTGACTTAACTACTTTGTGCCTGTTTCTACATCTGTGAAATAGGATGATATGCGATAAATGAGATAAAGTGAAACTAATCATTCATTATAAGTATTAACTTAATTCTCTGATCCTTGCAGAAGAGACCGTGGTGGACTGCGAATAGACAGGATCTTTAAGGAAAGAAATTAGAATTAATCTGCTAGTGTCGAAGGTGGTGAGGGGAAAACTACTTTTTTGTTTTACAGGTAGTCCGAAGTTTGGAGGCCAAAGGAGGAGTCACCAGCAGTGCTTGTCTAACTCTGGCTAATGCCCCTGCTGGCCAGGAGCCTCCAGGCAGGGCCTAGGTCTTACTCATCTGTTTCCCAAGTGCCTGGCATAGGGCTGGACACGGTAGATGGTGCCCACTAAGTTTTGGTTGATAAAGGAAGGACTCAATGAATGAACAATGTCGGGAAAAGGCAGAGCTTCTCTCTGGGGTCCATCACCGTCTGCACCTCGTGGCAGATGTGTGAATACTCAGTTACAAACAGTTTTTGGAGTAACTAAATTCTCCCATTTCATCTTTGTTATTGCCACTCTCACCTGCCCTGCTCCTTAACACCATTCCTTTTCTTTTCACCGAAGCCCCTTCATATATTGAAAGAGAGAGGAAGAGAGAAAAAAAAGGAAGAGAGGGCCAGAGAGACCGTCAGGCACTGACTACACTTGCTACTTGCCTAAATTTTGGCAACTTCAAATGAGCACTTAGAGAACGACAGCAGGTTTGGGCCAGCCTGTGTGCATATGCGAGTCTGAGTGTGTGTGCGTGTGTGTGTACGCGCGTGTGCACGCGCACACACACACACGCACACGGTCTGCTGAGAACCTGGGAGCACAGGGCTGCCTCACATGGCCCTCTTAAATGGGTCATTCTGTATCAGTGCCACTGCTTTCCCCAGACACAGCTTTTCCTCTGAATTTCTACTGCTCCACTCCCCCCTCCCCCTGCCCCAATTCCTGCTTAATGACCCCCCCTCCTTTCCCCCCCTAAGACGTGTCTGTGTGTAAGGAGGTGAACAAGCACCACCAAGAGAACATGGGAAAGAGGAAACAAACAGGAGTTCATAAAGATGCCTGTTTCTACCCCCTTCCCCACCGTGTGGGGCACAGCCCTGATGCCCCAGGAGTTCCCATGGTGAGGGCAGACCACCCCAAGAACCGTGGGCTGGGGCACGGGGTTGAGGAGGGAGGTGCGAAAGCACTTTTGTTCCAGCTTACGCTTTTTTCTGGCACGTAGCCCATGCCTGTGGCAGTGGTGATGAGCAGTCCCACCCGAGAGCCCATGGCCCTTCCAGAAGGATTCGGCTTTCCCTGGCCTACTGGGAGCTTTGCAGTCCCCAGAGCATGGCATATGGTAGCTTTTCCCTCGAAAGTTGTATAGTGCCTATTTGACAAGGAAAAAAAATACTTAACTTTTCTCATTAAAAAAAAGGTTGATTTCTTTTTATTAAGAGGCCACCTTTATCCAAATTAATTCCATGCCCAGCAGTTCAGAGATGCATTGGGTCAAGCCATATGAAATTGCCGGTTCTGTGAGTCAGGAGCATTTAAACACTGGCAATTTCATAGAGTTCAACTGAATAGATATACTATTGATTTTAATTCCAAAATATGATTGGTCAGTATCTGTGTACACAATAAAACACCTTGTCAGAACAAAAAGGAGAAAAAGTGTAGACCTGGCAGTCAGGAGCTCTGGATTTGAGTACTGGCATCACCATTTTTATAGCTGCGAGCTCCCTAACTTCTCAGAGCCTTAGTTCTCTCATCTGTAATACAAGGTAGTTGTAAGAAAGACATGAAAGAAAAATGGATATGAAAATGTTTTCTCTATGGCGAATCACCATATAGCTGAGAGATACTATATATGTGTTTCTGTGTGTATATATTTATATATATTTGTATACGTGTAATTTTTTATCTTTATAAATTCTGCCTTATATCTCCACAGAGAATAACCAGAAAATGTGTCCTTTTTACTCTAGATACATAATAGAAAAATGTTTAACACTTCTGTTCTCAGTCTGTCTGTTTAAATGAACAATTCTGCTTTAAAGTATGTCTTATTTTTCATAAAAACACTTCGCGTTTCAAAAAGTTTTCAGTTTACATCAAAGGATTAAATTCAGAAACTATTTCAACAAAAGATCTAGATGGCATAAAAGACCTAAAACCAAGACTTCTTATCTTATAAACACTGGAAAAATGAAGATATACATAACTGAATAATTTATTCATTGTCATTTGCTGGGCTAGATTTTCATTTTTAAATATACAAGACATTTACTCAGATTTTGCTCCATATGATAGGTGTTTTCCTAAAATGTTTGAGATCTGAATTTTTGCAAATGGAACCATATTGTCAAAGGAAAGAATATCGTCTAAAAGACACAAAAGATTCCTATGTTATAAGGTTCGCTTTATTAAGTAAAAATCCTTTTGTAGGACAAATAATTACTCCTTAATTTATCTGTGTTATGCTTTCCTATTTTCCGTGTTGGGTTTTCTTGAAGTCGTTTGACAAGGAACTGTTTCTACCTGAGATATGTAAAGCTGTGTTGGAACGGAAGCTCCCTGCCTGGGTTTCAGCCTCTGAGCTCTTAACTGGTTGGGTGAGCAAGATTCCTAGGGGACTGGCTACTGCCTTGTTTGCCCTAGGTGAGTCACTATCTCACCCTAAGAGGCTCTGGGAGAGAATGAAATTAAGGGCCCTGCAGGCTTTTCAACATTTACAGCAGCAGCAGTGCTGGCTGTGTGCGAGACTTTTGTCTTCTTTCCTGTTGTTTAACTGCACTCATTTTGTTGGAGGGAATAATGGATCGGGAATATGAGACAGCTGGTGGGAAAGGTGACTTTCTCATTTAACCTTTCAACCGTTTGGGACACTGGCAATTTATTGGTAGTGGTTCAGTTTGGGGGCAGGGCGCAGCTGGGGCATCCAGCAAGGACAGACAGCACAGATGGACAGAACAGGACCCTGTCCCAGAAGTGTGGGCAGGCAGAGCCCTAGCCTGGGAATTATCAATCTCGCCAATAACTCACTGTGACCTAGAACTAGCCCTCCTGCACCCTCAGTTTCTTCTTCCTGAAAATGCAGGACAGAGGGTGTGACCGGATCCGCTTGGCAAGCTCCTATGCCTTTAGGGGCCAGGCAGGTATTATAAATGAAATTGGCCTGGGAGCACTGCGGCAAAACCGTTGGAGCTCCCAGATATGTCCAAAGTCATTGTCTTTCAAAAGTTTTAAAGCAGCTGAGCAAGGCAAACTCACTGTCTTTGCCTCAGATCTAGACACTAATGTCAGACATTTATACAATGTTTACCATTTATACAATGTGCTAGTCAGTGTTCTTAGTGCTTTATACGTATTAATTTTACCTTCACAACTACCCGGTGAGGTTATTAATTGAGATAGGCACTATTGTTGTCTCAAATTTACAAATGAGGACACTGGAGAAAAAACGAGTTCTAAGCCACAATGGTCTTGCCAGACCAAAATTCTGGATGGTGCTTTCTAAGACAGATCGCAGATGGGATGAGAGGCAACTTGGGCCTCAGCTGACGGAGAGCAGCCAATGCATTCTAGACTTACTTTGCCTGATATTATCACTCAGAACTCATTGAATGAGACACCATGCTCAGGTAAGATATTCAGAGGATTTTTACAAGGAAAGGGATGTTAGAAGTGTTCTGAATCACTTTTGTTTTTAATTGTGGTAAATAAACATATCATAATTTAACCTTAACCATGTTAAGTGTACAATTCAGCAGTGCTAAGTACAGTCACATCATTGTGCAACCATCACCACCATCCACCCACATAACCCTTTTCATCTTACAAAACTGAAATTCTATACCTATAAAACACTAACTCCCCATTTCTCCCTTTCCCTAGTCCCTAGCAACCACCATTCTACTTTCTGTTTCTACGAATTTGACTACTCTAGGTACCTCATAAGTAGAATCATACAGTATTTGTCCTTTTGTGACTGGCTTATTACATTATCTTAAGGTTCATTCATGTAGCATGTGTCAGAATTTCCTTCCTTTTTAAGGCTGAATAATATTTCATTGTATGGCTATACCACATTTTGTTTATCCATTTATTTGTCAGGAGGCACTTGGATGGCTTCCACTTTTGGGCTGTTTTGAATAATACTGCTATGAACGTGGGTATCACTTTTAAGTAAGAATTAAGACCCCTGCATGGGCATCACAGGAAGGCAAAACCTGGCTGTACAGTGGCAGGAAGAACTTTTCTGTAATTAGAGAGCCTCTTCACAGGCCTGCCATAGGAGGTAGTAAGCTCCATGTTGCAGGGGCTGAAGGGCCGTTTTGTCAGCAGCTTGGCAGAGGGTGTCCCCTTTGGAAGGAGATGGTCCATCAGGTGACTCCCAAGGACCTACCCACCTTTGGGTTTCAGCCTGGAAAGGAGTTGAGGAGCCGCCCGCCACTGGCTAACTGAGCCAGCTCAGAATGGGTTGTCAGATCGGGTGGAGGGCACAAACTCCCATTTTGTTCCCTGTCTCCTGGCAAAGCTCCTCTGTGGGCAGACACCAGCAGGTGACAACGCTGTCCTGCCATCTGCTTCTTAGCCCAGAACATGTCAGTGAGCAAAGATTAGACGTCTCCATCTAAAGAGGGGCCGTGTGGTGTCTACCTCGCCTTTTGTGAAGAAGGGCTTGCCGGTCAGTGAAAAATAATGGGGGAAAGGGAGGCCATGGGCAAGAAGCCCAACACTGCAGAATTTCTCCCTCTTTTTGGCAGCTTCCCTGCATCCTATTGCTCCACTGAAGCTTCTACAGACGTTATTGTATGTGCCAGTGTTCAGGGCCTCTGTAAAGTTTAACACATGTGTCCCCCAATGTCAAAGGAGTGTGAGACATGCCCCCCAGCTGGGCCTGGGCCAGGCGGCAGTGGCAGAGCAGGTGGGTGGAAGGGAACAGGAGCCCCTGGCTATACCCAGTTTGCTTCCTTCCCTAGGACTGATGTGTTCCCGGAAGATTCCAGGCTAATTTCTATGTGTGCCCGTACACTGCACATGTATGCAGCGGTGTAAATGGAGTAGAGCTTTGAATGCACTGCAGGAGTGCCCCTCAAAGGAGCCCTGTGGTGAGGTCTTTTGTAAAGTGAAAAATCCTTTTGTAAGGTGAATAATTGTACTTTGTTCATCTGCTTTGGAGGTTCAGAGTGTTCAGAGATTCTCAAGGAAAGAAATTTGTTTGAAGGCCATGCGGCCCACCCCCCTTCCAATGCCCAATTCTAGTGCATCCCCTCCAAGTGATGCAAAGCCCTGTTTGAACCCCTCAGTGCTGGGAAACTCACCATCCCTCAAGATGGATCTTTCCATTTTAGGCAGCTCTGCTTAATAGAAATGGAAACTTAATTTGAGCTAAAAAAAAAATCTGTCTCTGAGTTTTCATCCATCGAGTCTTCTGCTTGCAGGTTACACTGAATGTGCCCTTTCCTTGTGTTGACTCACCTCCTATTTGACAACAGTGAACTTGACCCCTGAATCTTCTCTTCATTCGTTCCTCACCTGCAGGATTTTGAGTTCTTTTATCATCCAGATGATTCTGCTTTGACTTTGCTTGGTTTGTTGTCCTGCATCCCTTTGCAACCGTGGAACCCAGCAATTACGGTAACTCTCAGGTGTTGTCTGGGCATGTAGAGGAGAGAGGACTCTCATCTCCTTCGATCTAGGTTCTCTTCCTCTGTTAGTGCAGCTCAGGAGCTTTTTGACAGTAATGAACTTAACCATCGCCTAAAGTCTCAAAGCCATGCTGGTGTGATCTGAGACTTAGCCACAATCCCCTCCTTCAGGACTTAATAAAGATTATTTTTTCAAATGTCAGATTTTCTTAAGTGAGGTATACCTGCAGAGGAGTGGCCTGATCTAGAACTAATGGAGCTCTCTCCTTTTTTCCTAGAACTGGTCAGGCATGAAGTGCCAATTCAAGCTACTGAGGATGGCTGTGGCCTTGATCTGTAGTAAGTACTGATGGGGGAAGGGAGCCCTGCACTGGGCCTGGGGGATGTGAGGATGGCGTAGTCCCTGCCCTTCAGACATTTGTGGTCAAGAAGAAAAGGGAGCCGTATCAATAATGCGCAACAAAGTGGGGGTGTTATGAAAGAAGTCTGACTCACTCTGCTACTTCTTAACTTTTTTTTTTTTGACTTTTTATTGACATATAATATGCAAACAGAAAAGTACCCACAGGGTAAGTGTCCAGCTCAATGACTAGCACCCAGATCAAGAAAAATAACTTCTTAATAACCTTTTGGGTCATGGAGTTGATCCTTTGAGATCTGATGGAAGCTAGAGGCCCCTTCCCCAGCAACCTGCGTGTGTGCACACACCACGTACGTGTGCACACACACACACATTGATACTTGTAGTTTTAGCAGGTTTACAAAACATAACTAATCCACAAACCCCCTACAACAGAGTGTCATAGGGGCCCTATTCAGAAGTCAGTTCTACCTGCAGAGGTCATGTTGAGTGTTTAAGACAGGCAAGTGTTCACCATGTAGATAAGGTGCAAGAGGGCATTTCAGGTGAAGGTTCAGCATTAACAAACATGTGGATAGGTAAAGGGTCCCAGCTGGCAAGTCACTTAGCAAAGCCGACCTATGAAGTTTGGGACTGTGTGATTGTGATAAGAGATAATAGGAGTCATGACGATCATGAAAGCCTTGACATGCTAACACTAAGAGAAAGATTGGACTGCACCCTGAATGCACTGAAAGGCCACCAGAGGGCTTTAAACAAGAGAGTTAATGATAGATTTGAGTTTTAGGAGAGCAGTGGAGGAGTCGAGAGTGAGCGGATGAGACCAGAAGCCAAGAGGCTCATTCTGAGATAGAAAGAGACCATCATCTGCACAGACATGAAGGAAGTAGGAAGAGAGAAGAAGCACACAGTCTCTCATTCATTCCTCAGAACGCAGCTGTGAAGGCTTAATTTACAGGTAGGCGCTCAAGATTCAGAGAGTTAAAGTTCCTTTCCCAGGGTCACCCAGCTAGAGGTGATAGAGCCAGGATTCATAGCCAGCCTATGCCATTTCTAATGTCCCACACTTTAGCCAGGCTAGGCAGGAGCACCTTGACTGTCTCTGCCGGGGTCAGCTGCCTCTGACATGGGGAAGAGGAAGACTGAGCCAGAACAAGCATGGGTTGGGGGG